>NC_135876.1:11075788-11140788 GCF_031162955.1 Sander vitreus | reverse complement strand
CACACACACACACACATACCCACACCAATCTGAGTATAACTTTGCCATTATATCATTGATAATTGCACAAAAACTGCCCTGCTTGCTCTCTTTACTCCCACGACAATAGAGCTACATGTTCAGAGCCTATTATTTCTCATCCTTTTATTCAAATGTATTTAAATGAGAGATGTTTAGATGCACTCTGCGCTGGCAAAACAGTCTAATGCTGAGAGCTGCGCAAAGATGGGGCACTGCTGTCCAACTTATATCTATAACCATAATTTTAAGGACACAACCCCACTGTCACCCCTGCAGTCCAAGCAACTTTTAAACCTGCTGTTAAAGCGCTGACTTCACATTACTATGCCTCCCCCCTCCCTTGATCTGGCGGCGTACTGTGAATATTTGAGCAGCGCCAAAATGCTCTCATTTTAACTGATCGCTCCAATCATATGCAAATGTAGCAGGCAGGTTGGGGATATCTTTCAGCGGTAATTGGCGGTTTTCTAATGGAGACTTCGGGTGTCAGTTGGAAATATGTTTTAAGCCTTAATGAGTTTTGACGGGTCAGATCAGAAAGCGTCTGGCGTGCAACTGTGTGTATGCGCCTGTGTGTGTGTGTGTGTGTGTGTGTGTGTGTGTGTGTGTATATATGTGCATGTTTGTGTATCTGCGCATGTGTCTATGCCGCCACGCTGAAACCTGATGCATTTTTAAACAGCACCAATTACCCCACATAGTGAGTTTTACGGAAACATTTTTATTGTGTAATACCCGTCACGTATAGAGACATCAGCACTCATTAAACTCACAGTCACAGCCAGGTGATATCCAAGGTAATCCAGAACAAAAGGGGAGAGCAACTCAAAATGGATGCTAAATGCAACTGACTCGGGAGGGTCAAATATAACCTTTCATGTGATAATCACATCTATGCACTCACACCAACTTCATAAAACCCATTTCAGATGTTTCATAAAAATGTCAAATAAAATACCGAAGAATAACGGATTTTAAAAGTGAGTAGTAGTTTTATGTTTGAAAAAAAGATTAGCATTAGAAAAAAAAATGTTATACAGCCACACATATGATAGGACTGTTATCACGTGTGTTATGGATGCATAAATACTAAGCCTGGCTGGTACATTATACATTGATTCAAATATATCGGTTGGTTTCTGTCGGTGAAGTTAAGTGTCCATGGCCTAACAGTGATACAAGTTTTCCCACAAAACATTCAGCAATTAGTCATTTTTGCATTGGTCAAAATGCAATGGACATCCAAAATCTCCCATTCATACGCATGTGTCGCTATCCCTGTAATTAACAAAGCAACTTATCATTTTTGCCCGGCAATAAAAGTGCAGCAGAGGCAACAGATTGCTTTGACACTCCAAGTGGTTTAAGATTTATTGTGCATAATAAACACATGAGCAGGTTTTGAATGAAATCATCCAATGCATCTACATCTAGTTTTACTTTATCTGTAGTGGGTGCATGTATAAACGAATGGCTGAGTAGATGGCGGTACTGCACTCTGATAGATCATAAATCATGTGAATTATAAATCATGGTTTGTTTGGGCGTACAGAAGGGGGTTGAGGAGTGAAACTGCTGTCCAGTTTATAAAAGTGTGCATTAATAGGAGATGCCCTCCCGGGTGGTCGTAAATACAGAAACATGAGGTGGCAGCTGATGATTTGGGTTTGGAGAATCAGATGATGACTGATTCTGCAGAGGGAATGGCTGCTGGAGTTTTCTCTTCTGGCATCAAAGGGCAATCTTAAACATTATAGTCTTGAATGCCAAATCAGTATTTGTGTTCAGCAGTAGCTCTTTCACAAAGCTGCACTCCAGGGAGCCGAGAGAACGACAAGGTGACTTAGTGGACTCGAAGACTGTTAAGTCAAGTGTCATTATATTCTGAGAGTTATAAACCAGAATGTCACATGACGTGTTTAGTGTGGTCATTTCCATTTAAAAGTCACATTGACAGTCTATGGGCCCTATTTTAACAATCTGAAACGCAAGTATCAAACGCCAAACGCAAGTAGCTTTATGGGCGGATCTCGGGGCTGTTGCTATTATACCGGCGGGATAAATGACTCTTGCGCCCTACGCAAATCTAAAATAGGTTGGTCTGAAGTAGCTACGTTACTCATAGGTGTGGTTTGGGCGTAACGTGCAATAAACCAATCAGAGCGTTATCTCACATTCCCTTTAAAAGCAGGCACGCTTGTTCCATGGCAGATTGCTATTATAATGGTGGATTTGCTAGGCACACGCTCTTAATACATCCATGGGCGCACGCCAGGAGCGGTTCACAGCCGAGGAGACCGACATTTGCTATTGATTTTTCTTTTTGACAAAATGTAAATAAAGAAATGTCACAAAAACATACTTTCCGATGTTTTGGGCTCACTCTCACTGAATCCCAAGGTTATGAATGCATGGTGATATTTTTGCAATGTAGTCAGACTACTAATGTAATTAGACTACATTTGGGTTAAATGGCATTGGCACATGCAGTTCAACATCACATCTCCTTAAGTCCTCTAATATTTCCTCATTTATGTCATCAACACATCCATGATTCATGGAAATGTTGTGTAAAACAAGGTCATATGTTGCCTTGTATTTATGTATGGTTTGCAAAAATGGGAACTGCTGGGTCCGTGAGATGAGAGAAGCAAAGTGTATGCGCGGTGTGCACACTCTACATTACAGCCAAGCATGCACCCTTAAAATAGCATCTGAATAACGCGGAATGATTTTCTGAAACTGCAAAATAGCACGAGGGAACGTTTGTTTCTCCAGAACACGCCTCCTCTTTTTGCTGAACTGCCCCCGGGAGCACAAGTTCATTCCCTAATTTACCGACATGAGTTTGTGGAGGGAAAGGTCTGCTGTGTGTCGGGTGCAAAATAGGAATGATACATGCATCGGTGTACAAAGTAAATTGCGCTGGGTGCAAGATAGGGCCCTATGAGTTCACTATCAGTAGGACGGACTTTTTTTCTCTTGTCAATGCGTCTGTCCTGTGTCTCATAATTCCATTTTAAGGATGCATAATAAGATAAAAGGTGTTTGTCAACTGCTCTGCAGCACCAACACACAAAACAAGCAAGTGGAAATTCACACACCAAAAAGCTTTAGCATGGTTAATCTAATTCAACTTTCATGACTTTTGTATTTATTTTAAATGATGCATCTTTGTGTCACTGAGTGTAAATTAATAACTGCTAAAGATTATCCTAAAGGTTGTGGAGGAACTTAATATCACTGAATGCTGCAGCCGACAATCAAGTCTCCCTGTGCGTCTAAAGAACAAAAAAGAATGTATTTAGCAGTACTTTGCTAAACAAACCTCCATGTCAATTTATGCTATGTGGAAAAAAAAGTAGGACAGCATAATCCTTTAGCACAAAACCAATCTGGGAGATCTGAAGAGTACGTGATTAATTCTTTGGTATTAATCATGTAATTCTTTCATATAAAACAAAGCTTAAGCCTTATTTGCTAAGATATTTGACCTTGGCAGAGAGTTAAGACATTACAGCTTGGATTTAAAATGCATCTAAAGATTAAAAATGATGGTTGACTATTACTGAAGATTATAAACCCAAGGAAAATTGCTTTTTCATTTTCAAACAAAACTGATTTTAGAAGGGAGCTGCGGGGTCAGATGGTATGTGAGGTGACAACTTGAACTGGGATACATATTTTCTGATGGATAGGAAGATTATATGGAAGACGTGTGCTTTTCATTTATTTTTTCATAATTTGCCCCACTCTTTTTTTACCCAGGCATAGAAATTAAAGTAATACCCAGATTTGTTCTAAATGTATGCTCCACTGCTTGAGGCTACGCGGCACCTCAGACACACAGAGTTTATTTGATCTCTGCTCGTTGAAAAAAATCCTTTATGACTATCAAATGTGTCTCACTCTTTCCCCGTGAATCTTGTTTACCGATGCTGCCGTGTGTTTATCTGTGAATGAAAATGACTCTGGAGATACCATGCACTCCTTTGCCCCAACAGCCAACATTTCTTTCATTTCATGGTCTTTACAGAGAGTGGGAAAAAAGTAAAGTGAAAGTACAAGGTCCTTTTCAAAGACAACGGTTTTATAATTCATGCTGAAGTTAGATGCAGGTCTTCAACTTGAGCCAGAGGCCCCGCAAAATGTTTTATTTAAATTCATCGGTCAAACAGTTCATATCTTGGGGGTCCCTTCAATAGGAACCCGTTTTCTATTCATATAAGTACAATAATCATCAAATATGTAAACAACTTCCCTCAGTGCAAGAAACACAAAAGCTTTAGTGCAGGTTTTGCAACAGTCCATAATGTCATTGCTGTTGAACGCCCACACACTGCACCATGCACTCATTATAACTTGCCTGTGATCAGTCCTATGTCAATAACCTCTTCACTGAAACTTTTAGAAAATGGCCGAGTGCAGCCTGGTTTTATAAAATGTTCTCATTTATCTATTTCATAATATTAATACTTGAATCCAAGTCTTGGATTCTTGCAAATAAACTATGAATAATTTGTCCTTAACATTATTATACCTTATTTTTTGGTGTGCCTTTAAAAAAACAAAAAAACATTCAAGGTTAGGTTTCTAAGATCCCAGCCTTTATCAAAATTATTAAAAACTTAGACTATTAAGAAACGCGCTGATATGATGCAAACTACAATGCTGTCTTGAGAAGGTTATCATAAATTAAAAAGCAGCCTATACATTTAGTAAAGTATATTAAGTATAATATTATTTAAGTGCGACCTTTGGCCTGGTGCACTGTAAGCATAAGCATTATGAAATAATAGTTAGTGTAGGGTGATTATTATTTTACGTATTATTTGCATAGAAGATTAAATAACTGCTATGTTAACATGAAAATGTTAGATTTGGCTCTGCATTTAGCTGATGAATTTGATTATGACGGATAAAGCACAAAATATTGTGATTATAGTGGAGGTTATTATAGTGTTCCTCCTTCTCTTAGGGAGTCAGTGCTGTAAACAGAAGGATTAAAGATTATGTTGGCTGGTAATAGGGCTCCATTTTAAGATATCACTGTGAAACGTCACTTAACCTATAAATTGCCAACTTTCCATTCAGATAACGGAACCTTGTTTTAGTTTTTTTAACAAAAAAAGTTGTCCCATTAATTACTGCTGACATTAACTTTGGCTCTCAAAGTCTTGTTTCTTTCAGATGTTGGGGGTTGACTTTGAAGGATGGGGCATTTGCGGTATAAAAAAGCGGGGCCTGGCCTCTGAAGCAGATGAGCCCAGGGGACAGCTCGACACGACACGCACAAACAACTTGTGTTGACCTTGTGGCTCTGGGCAAAAGGCCTTCAAGGTGTATGCAAAAGCCGCGCAGAGAGCTCAAAAAGAAGGGTCTGCTTTTGAAGTGAAGTGTGTGTGTGTGTGTGTGTGTGTGTGTGTGTGTGTGTGTGTGTGTAGGGGGGCAGCGGGCATTTTTTCAAAAGCAACCAAGGATACCCATAGGCCTGAATTCTATGAAGCTCTTTGATATGGGCGTCTCAGAGTGTTTATAATTACAAACAAACCAGATCATGATTAAAACATTGCTACAGAGCATAGAGGTGGCCGGGGAGAACTGATCTGACCCAGTGTGTGTGTGTGTGTGTGTGTGTGTGTGTGTGTGTGTGTGTGTGTGTACGCGTGTGCATGTACCTACAGTATGTGTGTGTATGAGCATGAGCTCGGCATTGAGCAACAGAGGTGGCCTTAGATCTCATGTTGACATCATCAACTGTCGCCAATGTGAAGGCGAGCCGTAATGACATGCGATCAGCATGTCACACCTGGCGGGCTGACAGCCAACAGCGCTCGTGTCTCTCAGCATGTATATTATGTTTGTGTGCACGTGTGTCTGTGTGTGTGTTTTCATCATGGCCACGTTTCAAACAGAGCATGTTTCAAAGGGAAGACTAATCCTCAGAAATGAGGCATGAGATCAATATTCCCATGTTTAATTGGATGGCAAATGATTTGGCTCAGAAATAGTCGGCACGACATCCCTCTGTCATGGCAATATAGGCCCACATGTCTGCCAATTTGACTCTTGAGGAAACCGTGTAAGAAAAAGGCAGACAGGCAGACGGACAGACAGACGGAGAAAGTAAAAAGAGTGGAATTGGGACTTGACTTCAAAGTGTTAGGACAATATGATTGCTCCAGCCATTTAAAGAGTGGTTGGGGAGAGAGGAAAACCTCAGGGGGTCGTCCCATCATCATATGCCCCACTTGCCGCTGTGATTTGGTGATTTTTGTCCGGAAGCCATGTTTTGAGAGGAGAAGGAGGGAGTTTGGGAGGGGAGGGGAGGGGGGTTGAAGGGGCTGAAGAGAAAAGAGGGGAGGAAGACAAGGACAGAAGGAGCCAGGAAAAGAAGATGGGTGGGTGGGGAGGAGTGTCCGGGACCACTGTCAAATGGTTGAGGTGTTACCATGGCGACAGTAATGAAGGGTCTCAGGACACCCTCGGGGGATGGAGGAGGAGGGGCTTGGGAAGGGGTGGAGGAGGGAGAAGGGAGAGTGATGGTGAAGGGGATGGGGAGTCAGAAATTGAAAGCTGGAGATGGAGAAAATATAAGAGGCCTGCAGGCTTTTTTTTCTTTTTTTTATGCTCAGACAAACTGACTATGTTGACACACATTATGCTACAATGCTGTCATGGAAATGTTCTCTATGATGTGTTGTTAACATTCACACATCACATAATTCTGTGTAAACTATTCAGAAAAAGCACAACTCTGGTGTGCTTGCAGGGTTGTCTCTATTATATTACTATACAGAATAAGAGTTAATATTGAGTAAAAAAGTAATCATGTGTATGTATATGTCAATATGTTTGGATTAAAACTGGAATAAGTCTTAGTTTACATAAATGTACCATTTATCATCCCACATTATATTTGCTGTACACATCCGTGATAAAAGACAACAAATACTCATTTTTTTAAAAAGCCAACCACCATTAGAAGCACTGCTTTACTTGTTGCAATTTAGACCACATTTTAGTCTCAAAGGCTTTATTTTGAGGAACCCTTCCACCTTCACTACCTTCCCCTACAACAGTAGTTCTCACACCTGTTCCAGTTAGAATCTGTTTCAAGGCTCTCACCTTTGCGCACTTCACTAGTGTTTGCTTGAAATGTTCAAGATTCAAATTGATTCAACTTTTACATTAAATATTGGTTGTTTACTAAATGCCTAAAATCAGGGTTTTCCCTGCCTTTATATGGCTTAGGCGCACCAGCGTAGCGTTTTTGAGCACTGCCTGAGTGTATACATGTAAAAACAATGTGTAGAGCATCTGGATGAGCCAACACACAGGATGGGCATCCGCTCATTATCTTCTGCACACGTTGCACATGATGGTTTGCTTACACAGTGGCACAAACAGTGTCACAGCCACACACACACCATGCCTGTTGCGCACACAGCGGCAGTTGCAGCCCACACATTGGCGAGTGTGAGGTGGAGAGAGAGAGGGAAAAAGAGAGAGGGAGGTGTTGAAAAAGTAACTGTAAAAGTAAGGTCATTTGATAAACAATATGAGGAATTAACAACTATCTTTTTTTAATCTTTAAAAAAGTTTCATAGTGTTTTTCCAAGTTGTTTTTTGCTTGTATAGGTACTGTATTAAGAGATACATACAGAACAAAGAAAGTGTACCTGTGCACACAGTCACATGGACACAGGCACACAATCACACAGAGGATCTTAAGCAGAATCAGATACAGTATGTTCAGTATGTTAATTATGCATGGAAACTGTCTATCGGTTCCATGAACTCTGGCTCTGGAGTTAAATGGGCCGTGGTCCTGCTGCTGGTGAATTCCCACATGTCAAGAGTAGTAATATATTTTAATGAGCCTGCATCTCAGGGTGAGAAACTAAAATTAGGCTGAAAAAGATGAAGAACCTCTGGCTTAAAATAAGCATGACTTCTCCAATCCAGGGTGGCCCACAAATTAAATATACAGAGCGCCACATGTCTGGGAAAATTGACCCTTCGTTAATATACGGTGTATAGCATGTTTGTTAGATCAAGTAGCGCACAGTGAAGTTTAACAGTATCTATCTATTATCTATTGATCTCTTGATATAATACATGACATTATATAAAATATATATTGCTTTGTTAGTCTAAAAAAGTTGAACTTGCTGTCTCTGACTGCAGAGTGATGATCCATAAAGACTAAGCTTATGATCAAGATAGACATACTGTGGTTTTATAATAAATGCATACAACTGATTTATAATTTACTTACAACTGCAACACACTTTTGATCAGCATGCCTGTAGAGGGAGATTAAAGCCTCTAGCCTACAAACATTGCATCTTATGATTAGTAATGTGCTCAAGTATCTATGTCCAGAGGATAAACCAAACAAATAGATGGTAAAAAAAAACACAAACACAGAAGAAAAACACATTTGAAAAAATATATAAATATGTTATTGTGATAATATCCATTTTCATTTGATTTAATATAATCAGATGTGTATTTAATGCTGCCTGTAAAGCCGTCTAAGAGCCAATAATCTAGCCCTGGAGGTGATCTTTAGCTGAACTTGAGCAGATCTCAGTGAGTGGTCTCAGTAAAAGTCTAAACAGATCCACACAGCTCTCCTCAGCCTGAGATCCCCATCGCTCATCGATAGAGTGATCAATGCGTGGACATGTGAGTATTGACTAGGGTAATGATGATAGCTGCACAACCACACAGCCACACACACACATATGGAAATACAGTATGTGCACACACATACACATACCTCAGACGCTCACACAAATGCAGTCTTACCGAACTGATCTCAAAAGGCAACTTCGGAGCAGAGATGGATTTACACTGAATGAAAAGTACTTAATGCGTACGCAAGTGTGCAACCTGAGGCAATATCATGCAGTTATGTGTGTCATTCAGTGTGTGTGTGTGTGTGTGTGTGTGTGTGTGTCATAACAAATAAACATTACCCCTCTTGTCAATTGTTATTATAGACTTTCCAAGGCCGCTTTATTTGCTCTATAGTGACCCTGACATGGCAGTGAGTGACATTCATCGACTAGCTGACCCAGACTGACTCAGACCATAAGACATACAATTTGACTCCATCAGTCACTTTTTTCCTGCTTTGAATCACTTCCATTGCAATTGTGACAATAGATTCCCTCAAACAGAAATAAAGACATTTCTGCTGCTTTTTAAGAGTCCATTTAAAACAGTTGGCCTCTACTATGAGTGTGGACCAAAAAATAGGTCATGGGTCTGTTTTTTTGGCAGGTCCGACTTGATGTGAAATATTTAGTTTGAGTCTACCTCATGAGACAAAGATTAACTTATCATTTGGTGTGCCTGAAAATGAGAGATCCCTGCCCTGGATAGGGGTTGTGGATTGAGTTTTAGGCTTATTTAACTACTTAGCGCAGAAATGGGACTGTAAGACCTGAATTACACTACTATTGATGTGAGTGAGTTGTTCACCTTCAATGCTGAAATGAACAGAAACAGTTAGCTGACCTTTTTACTACTTCAGCTAATCAGGCTTTGTGGTGGCTGGCAGGACTTAAATGCAGGAATCCAAATCACTTTTCCATTCAGGTTAAAACAAGCCCTAAAAAATGATTTGAAAACAGTATTTCATCCTGCTCTGAAAAAAAAAAATCTAATTTCGAGGAAAAATAGAGACCTAAGAAGCAAAATAAAACAGGCCATTTGTAATGTGCAAAAGGTGTGCATTGATCAACAATCAGAAAATGCCCTCATAGCAAAAAGGAGGGCACCCTAATTCATTAAAATAATCTCGGCATGTATTCATGTTGGTTTGAGCCTTGACACACATCAAGGCATTGTTCAGGGATGCCCAATAAAAGCAACACTGACTTAACAGGCAATTGTGTCTGTCTTGCTGCGAGCGCACTCTTAGTCACGGACAGTGAGTTTATTGGGCGGATCAGTGTCAGGAGCGCACACACACACACACACACACACACACACACACACAGGCTTTAATAAGCCCACACTTTAATTTAGACCCCGTCACTACAATGAGGCTTCAAACATCAGACAGCAAATTGTTCTTGTTCAATGAAAAAAAACATCCTGTCTTCTTGTCTGGAAAGAAAGACTGGCGGACAAAACAAAAGGAGGAGGAGTGAGGGGGGCAGTGGGTGTGCAGCCATGTGTGTGCATGAGGGCATGGATTCGTTCTGTATGTGTGTATGTGTGCAAGCACACCTGTCTACTGTGTGTGCAGACAGAGCAGGGACAGGGAGTTGTGTGCGTGCATCCACCACCTTGCACACCTGGTGCTTCTACATATTTATGTGCGTGTTTCTGTGTGCATATGCATATGTGTGTACTTGTGCATGTTTCAAACTATCAGGCAGGGAGTAAGGTGTAAGAGTACTCCAGGGAGGAGTTTGTGTGGGTGTGTGTATGTGTCTGTGTGTGGGAGGGGGGGTTTAATGTCTCTACAGCCTCTTGAATATGTTCAGTTAAATAAGCCGATTGTTCTTTAAAAGCTTAATCAAACCCTAATTAGCATAGCTGTAATTGCACTTGCCTCGTGGCTGTGGCCCATTGACATGGATTCCCATGTTAATTATTGTAATTGCCTCGCTAATGCTATGAATACTTCAAAGTTATGCAAATTGTGATAATGAGTAATCCACCAAGTGTTTGAAATGGCTGTCATTATACACACGTGCACACACACGCAGAGGACAAGCTGATTGTGAATTGTTGGATATGTTTCTTTATGGTGGTTACACATCAACACACAGGTGAAGATAGAACACACATTCAGACATATTGAATACATGTACACTAACACACACAAGTTAATACAAAGGGACACACAGGCACTAACATTAACTAACATCCCCCCCACCCGCCTACACATCATCCAACTCTCAGATCAAAGTGTTAAATCATGAAGATAAGAAGCTCTCAAAGAGTCTAACACTTCAAGCAGGGTGGTGGTTGTATTAGTACAAAGAATTAATGAGGGCGCACAAATACACTAACACGCTCACTCACAAAGTCGCACACACACATACACACTCAAACACCCACTCAATGGCAGAGACGCAGCATGTCAGACTATTCTATGGACTAATTACCCTTGGTTCATCTCCTTCATCTCTTTTACTCACTCACTCCCTCACTCACTCCCTCACTCACTCCCTCACACATGCACACACATATACACACATCAATGAAGGCCTGTTGACTGCTGTAATCCCATGCTAATACTCCAGGGAGTCAAATCAATGTGACCCCACAGTCTTTGTGCATAAAGCGGCACTATAATGAGGTTGGTGTTGGAACACACACACACACACAGTTTTGTATAGGTTGATCTCTCACTCTCTCAAAGTGAAGATTAATGACTCATTAAATGGCAGGTCTCTATAAAAGTGTGTGTTCATGTAGTGCAAAGAGAAAATGTAAGAAGTCTATTTTCAAAATATAACAAATATCAACAGTGTGCAGCTGCAGTCATAGCACCATCACTAACAGACATTAGTAGTAGGGGCTGGAGATGGTAAGAGGGGCCCGACGTTGTGGGCTATTTCTGTTTGAAATGTATTCCTACTTAAACTGAATTGCATATACCACACAATCCTAAAAGCTCGATTTTATATACATTCAAGTTCAATTGCATTTTTCTCGCATGTGCTTTTTTAATAAGCAGACATTCAACTGGGCCAAGTATAGCCAAGCATATTTGCATAATGCGTACTGTACACTGCTAGCCATTTGGGCACTTGCAAGTGCAATAACCCCGACATGCTAAGAATGAATAAACTAGGGAACAAAAGGCAACATGTTTGATTCTTACCCTTGTATGCATAAATTAAATGCAACTCTGTTAAGAGTAGAGCTTGTGCCTATAATTGCATCACTAGATTGCTTACACAGTTTTGAGAAAGCTGTATGTAGTATATCACACAGTACATTAATCAGTGTAGGACATACAATTCCCACATTGTAATAACTATTATAATATCATGCCTTTACAGCTAATTTGTTTTCTTTTTCCTTTTACTGAACTTTTTTTTTTGTAATACCGTAGATTAAAAATACATAGCAAAAGCACTTCTTTATCAATCTGGTGTGCCAACCTATTGTCATTATTGTAATATGCTGTGAATAACAGCAGCAGCAAACAATCTAAAATGTGTTCCAACAGGGATGGTCACTGTGGTGTTGATGGGGACACCAAAGAAAGAGGGCACACACATATTATACACACAATCATATACATACATAGACACATGCGTCACACTCACACACACACACACACACACACACACACACACACACACACACACACACACACACAGTGACACAGTCCACATGGACAGCTCCCAGGAGAGTGCCACTACAACTTCCACCACTTTATTATTGGTCAATTTGGAGGCTTCTTTCACAGGGGTGACATGGCTTAGGAGATGTCACAGCCCAACCAATCAATACCACTCTGAAAGCTCAAGACCCACAGCCAGAGTGTGTGGTTGTGCGCGCGCATGTGTGTGTGTGTGTGTGTGAGTGGCTGAAAGCTGCAGCAGCTGCGGCTGGACTCTACCCTTCTGACCTGTTTACCGGACAGTAATTACATGGGAAGAGACGTCCGTCCAGCTCCTGCTGACCAGCTCGACTAATGAAGTAAAACAAAGACAGATAAAGATAAGGGATAGACAGAGACAGATAGATGGATATATAGAGAAAAAGATGGACAGATAGATACATACATGAATACATATAGTTGCGGTGTCCTTGTGCTACTGATGCTTTGTATCTATTTGTTTGTTTGCATATGTGCATGCAGGCCTGTGTGTCTGAATATGCCCGTTTGAATGTGTGTTCATGTCTCCTGCACATACCTATATGCGCTTTGATTTACCATTGCCTGTGGCAGGATAGGCCTGACTAGTGGATGAACAAGCCTCACAGCATGTAAGCAATCCCAGGCGCGAGTTTCCCTGACAAACCTATTGATTCTATGGATTTCCACCCAAAGTTGTGATAATGATACATCATGGGCGGATTTGGCAGGACAGGCTGCTGGGAGAAGAGGTGGCAAAGCAATTTGCAGCTGTAAAGACTAAGGGGGGACTCTGATTACTAAAACCCCAACGAAACAAAAAGAGAAGGAGAAATGTATCCCTCCATCTCTCTGTCCATCCCTCTATCCCTCTCTCCTTGGGTGTCTTGTTTCCTGGTGTGTCGATATGGATGTATGAATTTGTTACAGATGGATCCGGCACAATGGATTGGCTTTGCTGCTTTGTTAAGGATAAGGGGTGCGCAGGCATCATAGACTTTGCTGTGCTTAGCGTGCGAGCAGCAAGAATGGAGCTCATAGATAAACCCATTGTACGTATGTGTGCCGTTTTTCTTTTCCAGGCTCAGAGCATCTTATCTTAGCGGCTGAATTTCGAGGTGTTTTGTAATATTAAAACTATCTTTCACTTTCTGGCTGAAAGGTGCTTTAAATAAATGCATGAGTTTGTCTTTTCGCACTACACTGCTGTACAGTACGGTACATCAGCTGTAAGATTTAACAGCACATACTTTTAGGAGTTGTAGATTCCAGGATGATGCAATACGTTCAGTGTAGCAAAGCACACTCCTTTAGGATATAAAGATGAAGGTTTTCAGGTATTACACAATGTGAGCTTCGTGTATTTTATGTTTGTATCTCAGTCGGCTAGCATGTATGAAAACAGAGGCAGTTGTGCTCCAGTCAGGGCAGGTTATTTCGAGTTTAGAATGTTATTCTGAGAAAAACCTTACAGTATGGAACATAATCCCCATGAGTGAAAGTATACCCCAACGACTTTTAATTCAGAGTTCCTGAACAAAAATAACTATCTTTTAAGCCTCTTAAAAATGCTGAAAAATTAGATTTGTGATGCGCCGGTGCAAAAACACAAGTTTGCATGAAAGGCAATAATTTATGGCCCATATTTCACTCTGATTAAAAACCTAAGCAGCGATTATAGTGACTACTCAGCAATCTTCTCTGACATCAAGGCATGTTTTTTCCTCATTCTAATCCACTACATTATAATTATTCAGTCATTTCAACTTTCATAGGGGAAAAATAATCATCTTTTGGTTATGCAAATGATTGGGCCGCTGAGAAGGCCCTCCTTGGCAGATGGCTGGTGTTTAAAGATGGGGTATGTGGTCATTTGGGTATTTCTGTCATAAAATACATCATTGATTTAATGAAATAGGGGTTTAGGCTCATTATGAAGAATATACAATTGCTTTACAACCATCATCTCTGTTTATATAAGTATAGTGTATCTGTGTGTGCATGTGTGCATCCATGTGGTCTTGTATGTGTGAACAATTCAGTTCTTCTGCATTTTATTCAACACTTGGTGACCCAAATACACATGCTTAAATCACAGTTTGCTTAGTATCTGATTGCAATTATTGATGTACCCTGTTATTCATTAATCCAGTGCCATCTGCAATTTATGGCAAAACAGATTGCACAGAAGAATTGCAAAACGCCACATCTTTCAATAGGTCCTCTGCCAGACCACATTTACATTTTCATATTCTTTCCAAATTATAAAACAAAATGGTTATAGACAAACAAAGCAGTGTTAGATTGCTGTGAGGAGCACAAATGTGATCCTTTTTTAGTAACTGTCTGATAGTGAGTGTTTCCACTCTTATTTATTCCTCAGTTATAAAAGAAACACACAGTCTCCATCCCCTTTGTCTTTGAAAGAGAGTGTCTAGCTGCCAGTTGGTTATCCAATCCCCAGCCGTTACGGCCAAATCAAGATAATAACACCTCCCTTTAAACCAAATGACCGCAGCGTGAGACTGCCAGCTAAAATTAATTCCACCTCTGACCAGAGGCGAGAAAACCCCGCTGCTTAAACCCCTCCAC
Organism: Sander vitreus; assembly: GCF_031162955.1. Classification (NCBI taxonomy): domain Eukaryota; kingdom Metazoa; phylum Chordata; class Actinopteri; order Perciformes; family Percidae; genus Sander; species Sander vitreus. The sequence goes on along the minus strand of NC_135876.1, from coordinate 11,125,832 downwards.
ACACACACACACACACACACACACACACACACACACACACACTTAAGCTCTTACAGACACAAACACACACACTTGAGCACTTCCACGCACATGCAGGCTGATGCATGCATGCACACAAGCACACATACTGAATATAGAGAAGTCCTTATTTGCTCTCGCTACTCACTATTCAGTCTTGATCACAAGCCTGTCAGCAGACACCAGGCTGCAGCATTTGGCCAAACTATTGTGCATTTAAGCAAAGCATTTCCTTTTTCTTATTTGGCTCTGTAATCTAACACTGAACTTTGAAATTATGAAATAACTGGAACAAAAAGTTACAAATTGCATGCAAATTAGGGAGACAAGCTAAATTTGGCCCTCTTTTGTCTTTTAAGACAAACCTCAAACGATCAAGGCGATTCGCAAAAAGGTAGTTTGTCATCTCAGGCCTGGATTTGCCTTTAAATAGACTGTTAGACTGTTTTACAGGTACATAACTTCACCAGAATGGAAACTTTTAATTGCTTCCATATTTGAAAACTATTTATAAAATGCATAAACCTTATAAAAAGCACCAACACATAATACTCTTTGAGGAGATGCTGTATGCTGCTGCTGCTCAGCACGTAAAATGTGTACGTTTTGAATGGAACACTTGATACCACAGCATTAGCTCCCCTCTCCAGCAATATTGATTTACAACATCGATATAGGCTGGCTACCTCTTAATACATTTAAACTCTAAAAACAGCAATATGTCACAGCTACTTGACTGTGATTCTTCAAAATAAACACTATGTTCTAAAAACACTGCATGATGCATGTCTGTTTAGACCCTAGGGTTTTGTTTTATTCTGGCTGGTTGTTAAGTGACCTTTTGTTAACTCATATTTAAGTGACATTCGTTCTCCTGTCTCAGGGCACACTTTGTCTTTGTTACCAAGGGTTGCTACTATTCAAATGTCCATGTTTTTCATGCTTCACGCAATCATCGAACCAATAGAGTCTCTGCCTTCTGCGGCCTTTAAGGTGTTTATGCACAGACAGAGGTAGCAAATGATCAAGATTCATTGCTGCTCATTTGTCTTCACAAAACCAGAGAAGTCCAGAAGTCCAGCTGCTGCCAAATTTGATTCCAGGTTCAGTGATTTTCTGATGAAGACATAAAGGATGTGAGTGGTGTGATTCAAACTTGTTTTATATACATGGTTCTATGTATAATTAGACACAGGACGCTGCAAACAGAATTATTATACTGCATGTCGTGTAGGAGGATGAATCTAAACTATGGGTGATGGTTATCTCAGTCAGGTTGTGAGCGTGTGTGTGTGTGTGTGTGTGTGTGTGTGTGTGTGTGTGTGTGTGTGTGTGTGTGTGTGTGTGTGTTGTTTCTAGGGCAAGTCTAAACTCTGTCATGTTGATTAGCTGTAGGTGTTAACACACCAGATACTGCCTCATCTCATTCTCTTCCTGACTGATCAATGTCACTCTCGGTCTGGCTTCCTTTTTCTCTTCATCACTCCCTCGACTCTCATTTCATCTCTCCAGATTGTATTTCTATTTGATATACATTAAGCCATTCTTTAATTCTTTTATTTAAAAAAAATAATAATAATAATTTCAAATACACTTTGTTAGTGACTCAAACCATGGAAAGGGAACATCTTAAGTGTATGTACATGTGTATAAATATTTTTTGGGCACAGTTTGGTGATGAGATTTCAGCTTGTTGCTAATTGTTTCTTTTCAGCTGCCAGAGGGCTGTAACCATTCAGGCAACAGATGCCGACTGCCAGCCTCCCACAAACTGCCTTTGTGCCTCTGCCACTTGACATCTCCATTCGCTGTGTGTGATGATGTAAATAATTACACTCAATTAGCACTTAATTAACAATGCTGAAACAAAAGGACAAGTCCCTGGGCGCATCTCTCTCTCTCTCTCTCTCTCTCTCTCTCTCTCTCTCTCCCCCCCCATCAGGGAAAACAAAACATGTCAGCTTTTGACAATGTGCCATCTGTCCTCAAGCCAACAGATAGGCTTAGACACACACACACACACACACACACACACACACACAGCCCCTCAGCGCCCATAAGACATGCAGAAACACTAATCGGGTCCTTAGGCTAACATAATTACAGCTTGCCATGTTAATTACCTAACAATTAGCAGCCGTCTCTTCCAAGGGGCAATCAATGAATTAGCTTGTGATTCCCATGTTGAGATGGCAGACAAGCCCTCCCATTCACTCTCTCCTCACTTGTCCTATTATTCCCTGACACGTTTTCTGCACTCACACACATACTACTGTACATGTCTAATACACATAGAATAAGCACCTACATGGCACAGAAAATAGGAATTAATTCACACTTCGCCCAATTAGCTTATTTTATATCCCAAGGTGGATTGTAAAACCATTTTGCACCTTCAAGCAAAGTGGTCAAGAAATTAATTCATCCTTCTTTATATGCACCTAATGCCTGAGGACAGCAGTTTCAAATTCAATATAAACTAGGCTGAGGGAAAAACGTTGCAAAATAATCACGATAGAGGAAATTGAACAAATTGGGTGTCTTGTATTGCTCTTTGTCTTTGTAATTCCCGCTCGTTATCAAATGAATAATGAGAAAATCTCACTGCAGTGATGCCAAATATGAATCTTGATGCCAATTTTGATTGGAAACAAATTGGTGAAGCAGGTGCAGTCCTAAGACTAATGATCAATAAAAAAAAATATTTCATCATTTTTAGAAGACCTAAAAAGCTATCAGTTTGAAAAATGTGCACCCTTTACCAGAGAAATCATCCATCACTGCTCATATTGAATTTCCCATATTAAAACTCCAATATGGAAGTCATATAGGCTGATAACACAATCAGATTGAAAATTGAGAAAAATTCACCTCCTGCCGATAAATGTATATCACGGATTAGTGCACTTGGATGGTAGCTTCCTTGGTAATGAATCTGTTGGCCTCCTGAAAGGTGAACAGACCTTGTGCTTTCTCTTGTTGCATTCAAACCAAGTTGAGCAATAACAGTAGAACTAAAATACTCGCCACGCACCACAAAGCTCCTATATATGAGCAAACCAACAGCACATTTATAGAGCCTTGCATTATTAGATGGATATAATTGAATTGAGCCTCTTTCTGTAGCCCTTATAGAAAATTGTATTCCTCCCATTACTCTTCATATTGCAGTGGATATTACAGCGGTACAGATTGGCCTTTAGCTTCTTTTATTACTGAAATCTGAGGCTGGCCACATGCATAGGTAATTCATTCTCCCTGATTGCCTTGTGTTATATTTATACATTAGTGCAATATGCCTCTGCCTGCCTGCTGCTGACATATTATATACCATGAAATCAAGAGATGAGTGGCATATACGTATTTATATACATCCTGCTAAGTAGGGTTAAAAACATTAGCCAACAGTCCAAAATGGATACACATTCTTTCTCCCTCTCTCCTTCAGCATCACCATCACAGGCCACAGTGGCCATGCTAGTCCAAGCCACAGACAGCTCTCTAATAGGCCCGGCTGTCTCCTTCTTAATTTGCTGAAATTGCAAAATCAATAGGTGTAGTCGTAGCCACCCGCTTCCTGTTTTAGTGGGAAAAGATAAAGTCTATGGGAAGGCAATCTTCACTTTCAATTTGCTCCCTGTTCAGCATTGAGGCCGAAGTGCTTATCACTCTACTTAAAGAGACCGTATGCCTGTCTCATGGTGGGCAGTACTAGTGGACAGGCAAGGGTTTCATTTAGTGTACTGGGAAGCTTGGAAAACAAACTGACACACATCATTTTCTTATCTTTAGTAGAGCCCAATGAATATCTGCATTACTAATTATTGCCTGCTATCCAACCTTGCCCCATTTTCTAAACTGGACCAAAATACTTGGAAGTAAAATAATTCTGTCCTCTTTTGCTTTTTACTCATGTATCTTGTCAGTATATTTTGGATTTGTTAAACATATTCTCTGCTATCAATATAAGTGCCCCACCTACAACTGGGGCACTTATATTGGGGGGGGGGGGTTATTCTAATTCCAAGATCACAGGAATTATGTGACAACATCTTGGCTAAATCCTTTAGTGTAAAAACACCCTACAGTATGTGTTCCTGAAATTGTCGTTTTCCATAAGAGAGCAATCTCAAAATTCAGAGAGAGTCACCGCCTGCACATCTGGGCTGGTGGAAAATGGTTGATTGTTTTTTTGCATATCTATACATTAGAGTGTGCTTCCATGCATGTATTTGTAGATATGGCTATGTGTGGCAAAAGTGTGTAGATGGTGTGTATTGTATTGGTGTATGTTTTGAGATATGTGTGCTCTAAGCAGCTCTTGTCAGTAGGATCTTTTGTCTCAGCGAGCCTGGTCGTCCTTTCCTAATCTCCCCCTTGATGCTGCATTTACCCATAATCCTTTCTTTCATTAACTGCCCTCCTTGTACAGCGCCACCTTTATTGCAGTTTTTCACTTTCTAATTGCAAAGAGACAAGAGCAGGGGGAGGTGTGTGTGTCTGTATGTGTGTGTGTGTGTGTGTGTGTGTGTGTGTGTGTGTGTGTGTGTGTGTGTGTGTGTGTGTGTGCTGTAGAGAGAGGCTGGGTGGGTGGTGGGTGCATTCAGAGCCTCTGCATAAGAAGTTGTGTTTGTGGAGGCCAGGCCATGATCGAGGGGAAAGGGAAGGACAGAGGGTCTGGGTGGGGTTGGCTTTGTGGTTGATTGCAGAAATAATTTCACATGTTGTAGAAAAGAGCTTAAAGAAAAAATTTTTTAATCTGGATATTAAGAACATTATATGTCCGAGTTAAGGGGGTCACCGCCATGGCTGCTTTTGGCAGGAAATCCATAGAAATTAGAAACAGGATTTTGATGATGAAGATGAGACAGGAAGAGGAAGGGAGGGTGACCGAGAGAGCAATTAATGTGTATGCTTGTAGTACCACCATTATAAGTACAATCGTACCAATTCGTGGAATTTTCTAATTACTTTGTGACTTCAAAACATTTTTTTAAATTGTCCCACATTATAATACAATAAGCAGATTTACCAGAATAGAGGAGGAGGAGGGAGAGAGACAGACAGACAGACAGACAGACAGACAGACAGACAGACAGACAGACAGACAGACAGAGAGAGAGAGAGAGAGAGAGAGAGAGAGAGAGAGAGAGAGAGAAAAGGAAATGTTTCCAAAACATCCACTGGTGGGTTGCATTTTAAAAATGTTGTTTTTGTGTTGTTAGCATGATGCAAAAAGAAGGAGGGAGGGTGGAAGGGAGAAAGTCTGAGGGAGAGGAATAAGAGAGGAGAGAGGTTCAATTTTGAAAACATTCGTACTGATGCATATTTATGACCGTGTGTTATAAATGCACTTTATGATAAGGCAAATAATTCACACAGCGCATCACAGACATCACTTTAACATATTCTATAAGCAGAGTTAAAGACTGCCTTGTTTTCCGTTTCCTATTTCACAATAACCCCTTTCAACAATAGCCCCCCCCCCCTCTCTCCGTCCTTCCCACCTGCTCCCCCTGCCTGTCTCTCTCTTCCACCAATGAATGCCGGCTTTAGTGAGGTCCTATACTTGGTTACACACTGGCCCCTATTGGCAGTCTTACCACTTGGCCCAATCTAAAGTTATGCATGCAAATGGACAGAACTGCATTTCTAAAAATGGTCAAGCTATTTTTATTTTTGATATTTCAGATTAAAATGAGCTGCCCTGAAATGTATTTGATGACATGTTATTTTTATTATGTTGTGATTTAAAAAAACAAAATTAAATTCAAAAAGAATGCCACATTAATGGTGCAAAATAAATGACTTTGATTCCTAAATGTACAGTATATGTAATCAAAATTGTACATTTATCTAATTTACAAGTATTTTAAAATGTGCCTGAAATGATGGAATAGTTTTCTTATTGATTTTTTTTTCTTCATCCTGTCATTTTCTATTTTTTTTCACCCAGACATAAATATTTGTTCAAGTCTGAGGGAATGAATATCACTGTCAGAAACATGGAAATTGATCTCAACAGTAATATCCCTCAATTAATGTTGGGAGTTCTCTTTTTCCAGGGAGGAACAGTGTGTCAGTACATTTCTGCAGCTAAAATACATGATTATACTTAAGCCCCTGTAGTTAGGTGTGCCCAATTTCCACACACTAACACAGAAGGAACACAAGGTCACACACTGAGAGAGTCGGAGAGAAATGGGCAGAAATGAAGGACACAGTGATAGACGAAGAAATGAGGACACAGTAAAGGTGTAGCATGACCACATTTTTGTTACACTGTTTTGAAATACATTTTAGAGTGTGGGAAAAAGCCATTTTACAAACTGGATAACGGATTAACCTCTGTGCAGCCAATGTATAGTAATAAAGTGTCAAAGATGAAGCGTGATCACGAAATGAGGAACGTGTTCTCTTTTCTTAGGTGATGGAGTCATATTATATCCTAAACATCCAGATCTACAAAGTAGAAGAAAAATATCTGAAATTTTACGAACCGCAAAAGTACATAGACAAATAATATTTTGATAATTAATCATTCAGTCAATTTTCAATCAAAAATGGTGACAGCCTCTAAAATAAGATGCTCTGCTGTGTTACCTCCTCATGTATCATTGTTAATGGATATCTTTGCATTTTGGAACTTTAGCTGAACAAAACGTCACTTAGGGCCCTGGGATGTTGCGATGGGCATTTTTTCAAAATGTAATGTTACTTTAAGAAAAAGAAAATCATCCTGAGTTGCAGCTTAAACAGCAGGGTTAGCATTTTGACAATATATAGTGTGAGGTGATAAGAATTTTTGATCAGTGTGATGCATTTAACTCACTTGATTAGACAAAAACAGACACTAGCTGTCGAGCTATTTCATCTCTGAATGGTTTGTCAATTGAAATGCCCACAAGACTTACTACACCACAATATATATCAATATTGTTTTATGAATTTACTGTGATATAGCATGTTCTCCATATTTCCCATCCTTGTAAAATAGTCAAAGGTCGTTCAATTTAAATCAAGAAAACAAGAAAATGCATGCAACCTTTTCCTCAACTCCTTCCAAAATACTAAAGTTAAGAGTTAAATGAATTTCATAACTATTCTGTATAGTAAAAGCATACCTATTCATTCCACAAAATACAAAACGTGTGCTTTGTACTATTTAAGAATACATCTTTTTATTTATTTAATGTATTTTCAAGGTAATCCCACAATAATCTAAAAAGATTCATAATTTTTTTTCTTTAAACATCTGTTATGAAACTGTTACATTACAATAAATAAGTCTGACTGTGGCATTGGAAAGGCAGGTGTAAAGCAATAAGAAATGCAACAAAAGCAATGCAGAAGTTGTCAAAAAGGTCTTTTTTTCATGCACGGCACTGAGATTGCATCTGTCACCACAGACGCAAACGGCACACACACATTTATCCTCAGCTCCTCACACTGAACAAAAACACCAAATGTATACATCAATACAGCCATATATTTAGTTTGCCCTGACAGCTTTTCAACAGTTACTCTTCCCTATGCAAATGAGCCGACTTTCTCCCACTCCCAATCGTGGTGAAGTGATATGAGCCGCTGAATATAAATGATTGGGAATGATTGATAGACCCTCCCACTCGCCGCCCTCCACAGACAGATAGAAACTCAGACAGACATATGCATCTCTCTCGCTCCGTCCTTAAATTTCTCTCTGTCTCTTTCACTTTCTCTCCATCTCACCCACCCACTTGCTAATCCACTCAGTCCCACAGTTATACACATAAAAACGTGCTAATTGTCAACAAGTTATAAACCATTAATAGTGCTTTAATTCAGCACTGTGAGCCAAGATAAGCAGTCAATATTCAAACTCATGCACTCAATATCAACCTCAGTTGAGGTTTCAACAAGTCTCAAAAATGACTACACGTGTGCAGTCTTTGCTATAATTGATATATATTAAAAAATAATTTCCCTGTCCTAATTTATAAGAGCAGCTGCCAGAAAGAACAAAGATATTTTGACGACTAGCTTCCTGAGAAGTTGAATGTCAACTCTGTAGACTACAGGACATGACCACATACATGAATAAATCAACTCAATGGACCATGAGAGTTTTCAATAAGTCACTGCAGCCATTTTAAATCCCTCAAGGTGTCAACTTTCCTCCACGTAGAGCCTTAACGTGTGACAAGTTACTGCTGAAAAAATCCATCTAACTGGTTCTGCAAGTTCCCGATTGACAGCACAACTCACCTTACTGTAATGCATTAAATTTGACTGCAGCTCTACCGTACCTGTGCACGCACTTACTGGGATCTTTCCCTGACAAAGCAGCAAGCAATCAAGAAACAAGAACCGTACTCAAGAGGGCCAAACTCGAGCAGGGGCCTCTTTAAATATACACAAGAATGAGAGCATGTTTAGAAACTAACAAAACCACACGGCTAGGAATGGAAATACACAACGTTGTGGACAATGAAGAGTGAAAAAATAATAAGAGATAAGGCTATATGGTACACGGCATGCCGACGCAGACAAACCAAATATCTACAAAAGAATGTATTTACCCGACTGTTTCCATCCGTTCCCTTTCCCAAATGCCTGACTGGCCAGGTGTGTGTATGTCAGTGTGTGTGAGCTACTGTTGGAGGGTCTGTGTGTGATTTCTTTCAGACAGGAGACTGGAAATGGGGTAGAAGCCATTACACTGGGAGAATCACCCAGAGCACCCCGAAATGAGGGGCAGGGGCCTGTCAGCACGCATGGATGTGTGTGTCTGTGTGTGCGTGTGTGTAGGCAGGGTCCAGCCGGTGACCTTCTTCCAATGAGCCCCCCATGATTTATTTACTGTGCCGTTATCCAACCTCTTCCTGCACACACACACACACGCACGCACACACGCACACAGACAAACACATGATTTCTAGTATTTCAGTGATAAGGTAGAATCTGCACATGTGGCTTTTTTCACTAGGGACAGGAAGGCAGGAGAAAATGGTGTTTGGTGCGAGGAGAACAGATCTGTCACCCTATCTCTTACTGCAGTAGCATCTTATTTTCCCCTCCATTTCTCTGCCCTCTCTTTCCTCTCCTCACTTTAGCTCCTTCTCCAGAGTCTGCCTCTCACCCTTATTCTCCCATCCTCGCCCTCCCTGCACCTTCCCCTCTCACATTTTGTACCGCCCAGACTGGCAAGTCTAGATGCCATCTCCCACTTTCACTCTCTCTCTGTTTCACTCTTTCCTTCTTCTTTTCTCTTTTGCTCTCTCATTCATTTGTTTCCTGTCTCCCTCACTTTCCCTCTCTCTCTGTCTCTCTCTGTGAGGGGGGTGGGGTTTAGCTGTCGCGGAGCGAGATGAATTTCTGATTGCTGTCAGGCAGCACAGAGCGTTCTCATTGGTCAGAATAAGCCAGGGAGGAGAGGCAATGGCTGCAGAAAAGAAGAAGATTTTTCAATGGCTGCATATGACCATAATTGCACCCCTCCCTTTTTCTCCCCCTCCGTTTCCCTCTCTCAGCAGAGCAGCAGCAGGCTATAATTTGAACCACCGGAGCCAATTATGCAGATTAGCTTGCCCCAGGTTGACCAATGACCTTCTCCCCCCCGTTTACATTTGTTTACAATATGCAAATTACTTCTGGGTTCAAAAACTCGCTAGAGGGTGTCAAAACACCTTTAGACTAATATTATACTGCCACAAAAACGTCTCACCCCCTGCTAGCTCCCCCACGCTCACACACGTGAGTGAACATGTGCAAATTAAACAGAAACAAATTAGCAGGAGATGCTGTTTGATGAAGTGTTTGGGCTGTTTTGTGCAATAAGAGCTTTTAAATGTTGCAGGTTTTGTCCTTAACTTCCGACACTGAGTTTACACTCAAAAATGTAAAAGTAAAAATGACACTTGTAATCTTGCTTTGTCTGCCCTTTTTTTCCTGACATCCTTCTGTCGGTCTCCTTCCTTCCATCCTTCCTTCCTTCTCTTTCTCTCTCCCTCCCTCCATCCATGTCTCCCTCTCTCCATTCATGCCCCTCCTTCCTCCGGCCCCCTCCAGCCCCACAACCCACCTCCCCCCTTGGTACAGAGATGGAAGCTGGTCTGTCTAATTAGCTCTATGGTTTACCTTGGCTCAGTGGGGCCTGGCTGCCATTGCTGGGTTTAAACAGGGAGATGGACGGGCTGAAACGCTGAAACCCTAGACTGTAATTAGAGACAGGCTCACTGAGGGCACACCACTGCTGACACAGAGCCTCTGTTCCACCGCACGCACACATGCACGCACACATACATACACACTAAGGAAAGCTTGGGAGGCAGACACATACACAAGCCTGTGGCAAGCATATACACAAAATGCATGAAAACAAAAGGTGTTGGCATTAAGTGCACCCATCCATCCAGGCCTGGTCACTGACATAAAAACACACATACATATGCAGAGAGTTGGCATGTACTCCTGCACTCAAACTGGAGTGTTTCTGTGTCCCGCGCCTATTGACGCACACACAAACACACACACTGTGCTGTATGGTCCGAAATATACATGAGTGCTCTCATTTGGTTCCATCTCTCTTATTCCAACTCATTTTTTGCGGTTTATTTTACTGTGTTGCAGCAATATTTCCCCAAAACACAGTACCAATTATGTATTTTCCCCTCACCTCATCTATTCTAGTCTGCTCTCCACCACTCATTCCTTTTTTTAACACTCTCTTGCTTTTCCCCCCCACATCTCATCCCATGATTTATTACTTCTTTCTTCTGATTTTAATTCTCCCTCTCTCTGTTACGATTGTATGCTTTGGGGTAGGGCCTATTTCTATTTTCTCCTGCTGGGCAGATTAAAAAGACACACCACCACAAATCGGCCAAAGACAAACACACACAGCCGATGCCACACACATGAGTGCACAGGCACGTCTGCAGCTGGTCTGATTGCGCTGGAAGTGTTGCGTTTATTCCCCTCAAAGTTACTTCATCAAAACAAGGAACAAAGAGACAGTGCCAATCAATGAAATTCATTAATGAAAACTGAAATGCATTTTATTCTTTTCTAATTACACGCATTGTAGCTCATAATTGAGCGGGGTGTATCAGACTTGAGATTACTTCACACATGCGTGTGTGGCTCTCTCTGTGTATGTGTGTGTCTGCATTATTGTATTGTATGTGTGTGTGTGTGTGTGTGTGTGTATTTGTGCAAACTAAAGGAGTCAGAGAAAGACAGGCATACAAAAAGAAAGCGATGGAGCTAAATGTGGAGGGAAAAAAGTGATATCAAGAGAGGACACAGGGAGAGGGTAAAATGAGAGACAGAGAAATATGAAGCAATAGATTGTATCAAATCTATTTTTCTCTGGTATTATACTGCCCCCATCTGTTCATGCACAGAACAACATTTGCTGTCTGTCAGCTGTACCAGTGTATGCAATGCAACCTTCTGTCCCACATCTTTTCAACAAACAGCATTCACACAAACAAAACAGGCACACTGTATCAGGACGACATGTATAACTTTGATTTGAGTTCATAGTTTGACAGTATAAACTAGATTTGGTTGAGTTTATTGACTTCCCAAGGGAAAGATCTTGGCAGAGAACTCAACCGCGAAGACAGCATCATCACTGAAGAAAAATGTGTGAAGCCAAAGCAAAATTGATTAGATTTTATTTTGCCTCTATACTTACTTCCTTTTCATCTGTCTAAAAATGTGTTGGTTTGTCATGAATTTATGTCAGCACAACAACCCTGCGGTTACGTTTCATTGCTAAATTGTGATTGTTGTTCTTGAGATTAAAGTGGAACGTTATAAAGAGAGCATGTACTTACAGGTGTCATAGTGTTTTAATGTGCTGTGACAACTGCAAGGCACTGTCATCAACATTGTGCATATGTAAAGTACAGAGACCTTGTATTCTTTAAGGCATTCTTCACCCCCAGTCAAACAGACAATGATTAAAGAAGGGTAGATGAGGTGTGTGTGTGTGTGTGTGTGTGTGTGTGTGTGTGTGTGTGTGTGTGTGTGTGTGTGTGTGTGTGTGTGTGTGTGTGTGTACTGTTTGCCATCTGGACCTAACTGCCCCACAATAACAAATGTTCCAGCTTTCTGATTGGGCAATTAAAAGCAGCAGGGGCACTGTGTTGACGGGTGAGAGTGTGACATCCATCATCTGAAACAATCGGCCCCTACCAAGTAGAGGTGTGTGTGTGTGTGTGTGTGTGTGTGTGTGTGTGTGCGCTATAGGCTCCTCAAACTACCCCAAGCCCCCTGTGTCTCTATAATAACTCCATGAAATCAAACACACAACTCCTTATTCCCAGGTGATTCCCAGTAGCCAGTGGCATCAAAAAAGAAAAGGAAAAAAAGAAAAAAAAATCAATATTGACCATGTGACTAAACCAGGAAATGCTTGGACCAAGGGCCAAGTATGGTAGAAAACACAGAGAAACCTCATGGAAACCAATGAAGTCTGTTAGTCACTGAAAATGAGGCACATCCGTTTGATTGCAAAGAGGAAGATTGGTCATCAATTAGGATTTTGAGCTGCAATTACTTGAGTTGACTAGAGAAATTAATGCTTTTTATTTATGATCTAATTATTATTTACAATGGATTAAATTATGGGGTATTTACTTACATTATTTTATTGTTATTGATCACTGTCATGTTCGCAGATTCTGTGAAAGAACTATTGAAAACTTTGCAAGAATTTTTATGAGGACTTGAGCACAAGCTAAGCATCTAGGGGCCATTAGAGGAACTGCAACTTCAGGATCTTTACCTACCTATCTACCCCTGAGAGTAAAGCAATTTGCCACATAATCACTAATATTTAGGACTGTACCGAATGTCTTTATTTTTTTTTACAATTAAAGCTTCGATTGAGGTTTCTGAATTGATTCTACATTGTCATAGTTTATGCATTTGAATGTCCCATTAGAATTTGAATGTCAACATTATGAATGAAGCTTTGAAGCTTTAAACTATTTGGTACAGCACTACTGATATTTATTATTTATTACTATCTATATATTCATAGCTTATTACTGGTATGAAGTATGTAATGAATGTGCAGCACATTACTCGGTCTCACTTCAGAATAAGACTAAACACATGCTTGCTCTCAATATTATCTTGTTTATCACTTTATAACAGAGTTTTAAACTTTAAATTAGGGGTTTAGTCAGGGTTTATGGCTCAGAATCACAGTTGCATGTTGGACATAAACTTGGCTAGAAGTTGAGACATAAACACTGTAAGGCAGTTTCTTCTTCTAATATGTAATGTAAGATATTTATGTTGACTATGTGGCAATGGTGTTTGCTTCTTCAATCAAAACATTTTAAAGGAACCCTCCCTCCACCCCTTAATATTGAAGCATGCTGTCAGAATAATGTCATTAATTAAATCTGGTTTATATCAGTTGTAGTCTGAAGTGAGCTACCATCATGTGTCACAACAGATTGCATAAGGAGTGAGTGACAATCATTACTCAGCAATCTGACAGAAAGTACCTTAATGATGTACAACCAGTGATTGACATCTACACACACATACCAAACTGTGTCACTAACATTAGTTGAAATTTGCTCACCTATCAAGTTGAAAAGTAGCCAACTCTGAGTCTGGGTTTAAACTTTTTAGTTTTAAAGGGTAACTTAACATCATGCATCGCTTGTGACCACACCCAGCAGGAGTGTGCTTTGTTGCAGCTGTAAGCAATACTGTAAGCAATATCTTAAATCAATGTTTTTATGCAAAACCTCTGGATGCAATAATTATTTAAGTGTAAGTCTTATAAATAGGTAATTATATAAATTTGTTAGTTTGAAGATTTACTATACCTTTCAAAGCTCGAGAGATATAGAACCACAAATTAAAGGCATACTATGTAACTTTTCCCGCTTCGGTCCCCCTACAGGTTGTCTCATTGGAACTACAGCCGCGCGAGCTGTAGTTCCAATGAGACAACCTGTAGGGGGACCGAAGAGGGAAAGTTACATAGTATGCCTTTAAGTCCAATTGATTACCCCACCAACTATAATCTAAAAAAAAAAAAAACATCACTGAGAGTTGATGTGTACTTATTATAGAAATTGTGTGAAGAAAAGTTCTCCCAGAAAAAAAAAGGAACAAAAATAAGTCATATAAGCCAATATTACTAATTTGACAAGTTGCATGTGTCTTTGGTATGGAAAAAAATGTACTATATTTAAAAACGAAAAAAAATAGTGCATATCCAAGCAGGACTTGTACTTTCTGCAATTCAGAAATGAAGCTCAGTATCAAAGCGGTGCCTTAGTCTTAGCTGTTGATTGTCTAAGAGCATAATTAATACAGAAACTAATCCAACATGCCATCTAGCCAACCCAGAAATGTCCAATCATATTTACTGCTTCAGCTGGGGTTTGAAGCTGCTCAAAGCCTGAGTCCACAGCTGAGGAGCTTTGAGACCACTGAGTGAGGCACTAATCATGACACTATTAACTAAGAAAACACTAGGAATTAGTCAGATGAGGAAAAGTTGTGCTTTTCCACAGAGCTTTTGTTTAGTTAATTCCCTGTTGACAGCCAAGTGCTCCACTTGCCTGGAGAAAACTTCCTTGAGAGGGAAAGATTACTTTTTATCCCTAATTAAGGCAGCTTATTTGCATAGCTCACCAAGTCATAATATATGTTAATGTGCATTTACATTGGAGAGCGCTGCGTAGGCAGTTAATGTGGCCTAAATATGTCCATAAATATTATTTTCTAATGTTATTTGAAGCCTTATCATGGATGTTTTACATTTATTTTATGTTTACTATTCCTCCTCACAGTGTTCTTAGTCTCTCCGGTCTTGCTCAATTACACTGAAGTATAGATTTCTGACAAACATGACATCTGCAATCAGAACATAACTCAAAACATGACTGAAATTGTTGATGTTTTGGTCCGGATGTGGTTGGAGCAAAATGTAAATGCTGTGGAGTGTTTGGGATGAGGACAAGATAGTCCATCCGATGTGATTTGTGTGTGTGTGTGTGTGTGTGTGTGTGTGTGTGTGTGTGTGTGTGTGTGTGTGTGTGTGTGTGTGTGTGTGTTTACATTGCCAACAGACCATCTTGTAGACCAATTAGTCACTGAAGAGCAAAGTTTCAAATGATACCATGAAATTAGAGGAAGAATATCACAACTGTGTTTTCAGTGAATCGTTCATGGACTGCCAATGGGAATTTTTTTAAATCCTAATTCTTAAAAGAATGCAGCAATTAAGTAGGAGGACGTTCCCTAATGTCAGCAGGTTTTTGCAAGACGTGGTCTTTGGAAGAAGAAGAAAAACAATTGATCTGCACCGGCTGAAAAAGGAGAAAAATCAAAGCTTAATGGAAATTATTGTTAATATCATAAACTGTTAAGGTAAGTGAATACTTCTAGGTTCCCAATAAACCTCTAAGTAGAGATCTTCCCTATACCTTGTTTTAAAATGGACCCGTTTAAAACCTACCAGAACCTGACATGAATAACTGTATTTATTTAAAGAAGACCTGGTGCATTCAGTGCAGAACAGTCAGACAGGATCTGAATAGACCCGAGGTCAGTCAGACCCAATTCAAAATGCGGTCAACCCATAGACCCAACTAGAGCGACAAGATCAACACTGGCAGCAGCATGATACGCCATAAATTAACAGGCAGTAAAAGGGTGGAAAAGGGTACTCATATAGTAGTCATCTTACATGCACTTGAGTTCACACTCTCCATCTGGCATGCAAACCCCTATCCGACGTTAGATATTTGTACAATTTGGACTCGGGCCTCGGGATCAGGTCTGAAATCATTAGAACCAAGTCAACCGCTGAAGACCTCTACTACTTCAGTTTAAGTCAAGTATTAAAAAGAAATCCATCCAAACATGTCTGAGACCACCTGTAGCAGATCTTGTTTCTGTCCTGAATGGTGCTACAGCTTATAGTGTGACAACCCTTGTGTTCACACTTTGTGTAGAGAGAAGACCATTAGGCTTTGGAATAAACCCATATCCACTTTTAACATTCCATTGTCCAATCAACACCCATCAATACAATACCTAATATCACTGAAATTATAATTAAAAAAAATCCTTCTCATTAAGAGCAGTAGCACATAAACTGCAAACTAGTTAATGTGAGGGACATTTGTGGTAAAAAAAAAACAAACTTGTAAATATTAAGCAGGGACTAAGTCAAAGGTGTCTTGTATCTAACATCTTTTAAACCACTAATTTCCTTCACAATTCTTCTCCCATGAACCTCCAAATACTTCAAAAACACATTGGGGTGTACAGGTGCGGGGGTAAAGTTCCCCCGATCACCCCCTCAGAGACCTGTGGTTTAGTTCCCAGTATCAGCACAACAAACGCATCATGGAGTTAACACACTTCCAGAGCCAGTAGTCGAGTTAGCAGTGATAAGGACTGCAATGGATAGTACATTGGGCAAACCAACTGGTAGAACAATGTGGAAAATACATTTTAAAAAATAGATTACATTTTAAAAGAAAAAGGGGGATCACAGAACTGTGTTTGCTGATACTAATTTACTCATCCTATTCATTCATATGTCTCGATTCCCGCTGAAGTGAAGTGGATGCAAGTCTATGATATTCCCCTTCTCTCTAGTCATTTGCAAGCCTCACTTATCTTTCCCTGAGTGATTTCATTTGGCTTTGAGTGGTTTCGAGAGGAGAACAACAACAGATGAGGCCAACTTAAAAATCAGGTACATCTCAGAATTTTCTGTCCTCCTTATGGATATTAAGTGTAGTGATCTCAAACGAGCAACGCTCTCCTCAGCTATTGCAAATGGTAAAAAAGCTGGGGCATTCTGTTGTTACACAAAGAAAGAGGGAAAGACAGAGATGGGGATAGCAGAATATGCGGTACATGAAAACTATAAGCACTTTCCTCTCAATCTGAGGTAGTGTTAGAGCGGTTTTGCGGTAATTGGCTTTGCCTAAAAGATGGGGAGATTGAAAAATGCAGCAAAGATGATGGAGAAAGAAGAACAGGCCTTCATTTTACACAAGATGGGAGGGGGGCAGCAGCACTAGAAAAACAGCCTACCATTTTCTCCTCAAGTGCTCTCTCGTTTGATTACCCCTGCTGCCCTCCCCTCCACTTCTCTTCTCTTCCTGCCTACGAGCAGTGATTTGTGAGCCTTTCTGTAGCATTTTGGTTTCAACACCAGGAAGTCTGAGCCACAGAGGGCAATGTGCATGCATCTGTGTATGTGCATGTCCATATCTACAACTAAGAGCATATGTGTGCCTGTGCATGGCTACACAAAAGCATGACTGCGTGTTTGTAAACTTTTCTATTTTCATCCATGTGGCCGAGTTAGACACCATATTCCAGCTTCAAAACACACAGCAGCACCATCGAATGAGTCACCCCTTTCATCTGCTTCCACAGCTCTCGGTTACTCCAGCTTCCACGCCTTGCCTAATGGATTTTCAAATGCAGGTACACGATTTCTTTTAAGACTTGACAGGCATTTTCCTTTGTGTTTAGAGATGGGGATCAGAAACTGAGTGGTTCGCTGGTGATGGTTTTGTTGAAAGATTCTGCATACAGAATAGAAACATTTTCCCTGAACTTGTTTGAAAAGGCCAAATGTGAGACTTCATGCACATTTTCACATCTGGCCAAATAATGGTAATAAAAGCAACTCTGAAATGCTTCCGTCTTTCTCTTATGTGCAGTTTCTGTTTGTTTTGGGCTGTATTCTTATATTGAACAGTAGACTACATTTAAAAACGTGTGTCAGACATAACTGGAAGATGACTGTTCAGGATCCTAAGGCTGAGAGGGTGAGAGGTCACCTCAAACTTTATTTTCTAAAAATGTTGCCAGGAAACACATTATTGATAGGTATAAATTGGAGTTTGACAATGTGGGCTTTACAGTAAAATCATGGCAGATCTTTCATAAAAGCCTTCAATAAATTGTATTAAAGGCTTTTAAGCAAGATCTGCCATGATTTTATAAAAGTTAGAAATTCAAAGGGGAAGTGCATTAAAAATTAGACTCAGTATGTATTCTAAACTATGTATTCCAGGTATGTATTACTGTTTGTGTCATGGGAGTACTACTTAAGGGGGCCAGAGTTCATTTTCCAAAGAAGTCAAGGGGAAAACACAAGACTTTCACCAAGGAAACGGATGTGAATGTCCCTGGAGTACTACTTAAGGGGACCAGTGTTTTAACAGAAACCACAATCTTTTTTTCTAATCTTAACCTTTTCACACATAGTGGTCACTACAGTGGACAGCTATTCAAACGCCATTCCATGCATTATGCATGGCATTTGATGGTTTAATTGCACATCAGCCACCACAGTGGACACTGTTCTGTCATTCCATACACTGCCACCCACGGGCCAGGTGCTGTAAGTGCCACACAAATGCTCGATGGTGTTTTTTGCCTCCAACGGTGCCTTCCAGGCAGCTAACCCTAACCTTAACCCTAAACATAACCATTGCCGCGCTGCCTGGGAGGAGACATTGGGGGCAAAAAACACCAAAGACCCACACAAATTTCACAAATCCAAGATGGCTGACAGACAGACATGCTGAGCAGCTCAGGCCTTTGTCAACTATATATTTCTAAATTTCAATAACTCAAATGCAAGTTCAATTATTGTTTTTCATGCCTAAAGAAGAATAAAAACAAAACAAAAAAAAAAATCCAGATTGAGGTTTTCAACTTTTCATGCATGAAAGGGTTAACTAGTCGTTTTGGTGTCTTCGCAGCATGACAATAGAGCTGTAACAATTCAAAATTTTGCTGTACAGTTAATTGTCTCAGAAATAATTGGCGGTTAACAATATAATTGTCTCTTTTAGTCAATTTTGTTTGATTTACTTTTCAGACAAATTAAAGTTTTGAATGAATCCCAGGATTAGGGCTGGGCACCGAACGTCAATACTTTTATGGCACCGAAAAAAATACCCGGATCCTATGAGTATCGAAAAATTATTTATCTTTCGGTGCTAAATTTCGGTTCCAAAAGCGTCTGAGCGCGTAAGCGGAAGCTTATCTGTCCTCTATTCATATTGACAGAGAGTGGAGCTCCGACCGACACACACGCGCGCAGAGGTGCAGACGGAGTAAACTACGTCGGCTCTGCAGTTTTGTTGAAGTCACAGTGAGTCACGGAAATGCCGATAAAGTGGTTTCAAGTGTGGTTACAGTTTTTCAAAACTTCACGCAGACAGCGTTTGCTGAGATATGATATTAATGGCGAGCCAAAAGCAGTCGCGGTGCTGTTGACGTAACACTTCCTCTGAGACAAGCAGGCACAACAGTGGTTTATGTGCCCTGATGACTGACTGACAGGCTGAGGTTGTACGGAAAGGCAACTTCTATAGCACCTTTCAACAACAAGGCAATTCAATTACATTCCTTTGCACTTAAGTTAGTTCTTCATTAGTTCAATGTTGACAACTGGGCAGTCACCAAGTTTAGTGTTAAAGGTTTGTGTCATTATGCAGTTTGACCTAAAAAGTCTTTGTTCTTTACATTCCTTTGCATATTAGTTAGTTCAATATTAGCCTGTACACAATGTCATTTGTTTATTTATTTATTATTTATAATATGTTCATGTTGTGGCAAAAAGGTTTCTCTTTTTTTGTTAATTTTTAAAGATCTGATTGATACCAATCCTGAGTATCTGACTGGCGCACCCCTATCCAATAGCACAACCAGTTTTATTAATGTTACTCTGAGTGAGCAGTGTTACCAGAATTTTTAAAATTTTGATAACTGTTTTGATTCACAATTAAGGTAGAAAATAAAAGTTTTGTGTTGAATGTTGAAATGGATTTTAAAACATATGGTATCGAAAAAAAGTATCGTTAAAGAACCGGCATCGAAACTGATGTATCGAAATTGGCATTGGATCAGAAGATTTTAAATGATGCCCAGCCCTACCCAGTATAGATCTTTTGGTTATATAACTGTCATGTGACGACACAGTCTATGAAGTAAACAACGCCTCTTTATTATCATAAAACACAGTATTTTTTTACTTATCCCCATCAATGAAAAACAAAACACCTATAATCACTTTTATAATTACAATTTGGCACATCTAAACAAAATCAACAACTACCATCAACAGTTATACCCCTCATCACCTTATAGCTAATGTTAGCAATTAATTGCGGTTAAATAAAGACTGACTTCTCATAATCAAAAATCATTCTATTATATTCTATTATGCTTGAAATGACTCCAAGAAAACCATGTGTGGTCATTTTGTTTCCTCCAAAATGACAGCCAAAAACTAAGCAGTAGACTCTAGAATATGTGCAGACACCATTGACTGTAAATGTATAGCATGAAGCCATTATGGTCAGCATCAGATAAGCAGTGACAAGCTGACTTGCGGTGCCAAACTCATGCTATAACCTGGATGTAATTGACTGTGATTTCCAACTGCCCTCGCTGAGCCAGAACGGCAATGTCTCCTAATTAACTAGAGAGCGCTGACAGCCTGGTGCCACCTCCATTTGGTCCCCACTTGAAACGAGTGCCATGTCCTGAGGGTTCCTGTCAGACCTAGTGCTCTGTGAATGGTATGACATGTCCCTTCATGTCTCCATTCATCTCCCTCTCCCTCTCTCTCCACCTCACTCTGTCTCTCTCTCTCACTGACAACTCTTTTCTTCTAATCATGCTCAGGAAAAAAAACAAGTGTGTTTGGCTGGAAGGAAGATGGCGTCTAATATACGTGTGTGTGTGTGTGTGTGTGTGTGTGTGTGTGTGTGTGTGTGTGTGTGTGTGTGTGTGTGTGTGTGTCTGATGTGGGAGAGAGAGATGTTCATAAGTCTGTAGTCTTATCTCTCTCCCTCTGTACACTGTGCTTCATTATCTGCCTGGCCTGGAGGGTGATGTCTTCCTAAACCAGCACCAGAGGGCTGCCACCATTGTCTTCACACTTATTGCAGCACACATATCAGCTACATCATTTAGGACGGACACAGACACGGACACACACACACACACACACACACACACACACACACACTTTTCGTCATGATGCAACCTTTCGTCATGATGCAAGGTTTGTGAGGGAGAAAGAAAAAAAATATGAAGGAAAGCCATCTGGCAGATAGGAGCATATAACTAATGAAAAAAATAGATTGGTAAAACCCCATTAATTGTGCTTAGGGCAATGAGGTTTAATTGAGAACAAGGCCCAGGTCACTCAGAGAAAGGCTGTTAAACATTTTTATGAAGCTGGAGGGGGAAAGAGATTACATTGAGATAGACAGTGGTGTTCTGGCTCATTTAAAGGGCAAGCCCAACCTTATACATTGACGTTGTTCAGCTGTTGGATTAATCAAAGTACGGGTGTGACGAGACACAAGATTGGGTTCACGAGAACAAGACGAGAAAAGATTTTAACACTATTTTAAAGAAAACTTAAATGATGAAATATGACTGGAAAAATTGTCTTTAATTTAATCGAAAGTCCCAAAATGAAAAATGAGCACTGTGAAAGGTTTTGCCACAAACTCAGATGGCTTCTCTCCTGTATTACTAACCTCTTCAGACCTAATAACTGCGGCGTCCCTCTCTCCTCCCAAACCCGTCCCTACAAACTATAAATCAAAAAAAGTATTAATTTCTTACACTTTTATTCTTGTATTAGTATCTTAATTCTTTTTTAGCCCGTTTTATTTAGTAATAAATGAAAGTATTCTGTAATTCTGCACTTTTGTAGGCCTACTGATATCGCGAGACAACTTTTAACCTCGAAGAGAAATATCGTAACATTTTAATCTCGCTTCGTCACACCTCTAATTCAAAAACTTTAAAATTCCTAATCTGTGCCAGTTTAAGAAATTCACCTAGTAGCAATGAGTAGCTGCCTTCTGGCTACTAGGGCTGCAGCTATCGATTATCGAGTCGAGTATTCTACTATTTATTCCATCGATTATTAGAGTAATCAGATAAGACGTTCTTTTGCTCTATTAAAGAGCAATATTAAATAGTGGTTTCTTTAGCTGAACATACAATAGGCGGTGCTCAACCCTGCCTAAAGGAGATTTACAATTTGCATCCCCCATCATACACATATATATTTATTATTATTACACTGTTTTATATGCACAAATTCAAACTCAAGGAACTGACAGATTACATTTCACTGGAATTGTATTTTATATGATTTCACGTGACAAATAAATTGATAGATTGATTAAATATACAAAAGAGAAAACACGTCAGGTCTCTTAAAATGACTACTAACCCAATCATCTAACCAGCTCCGTTTCACCGCAGTGTATGAGCTCCTCTGAAAATTTGCATCGATGATTTTCAGTAATGGAATTACTCGAGTTATCGTTTCAGAAAATTTAAATCAGACCCGATCCAAAATATGGTAGATCCGAAAAGACCCAGAGAGAGAGAGAGAGACAGAGAGAGAGAGTGTGTGTGTGTGTGTGTGTGTGTGTGTGTGTGTGTGTGTGTGAGAGAGAGACCCCACTAACACTGGCAGCAGCATTATGCACCACCAATTAATGAGGAGCCACAGTCAAAAAGTTGCAATACATGTCATTCTACCGTGTCCTTTACAATTAATACTTCACATCGTACGTCAAAAACACATTTTTCTCCTGCAAGGACTATGACGCACCACATGAATATAATTTGGACTCGACCAGGTCCCAGTCGGATCTCGGACACTAGAAACCAAGTAGACATCTGAAGTATGAAATAAAAAGTTGTATCAATAACATTACAACATTTTTAGATACCGTAGAGAAGTGTAGATATCTCCTCTTATATCGCTATCATCTCTTCAAGTTCATGTCTCAGGAAAGAAACAGACCATACATCAATTTGGGCACTAGCTAAACTGGCTCATTGTAATTAATTTATAGATTTAGGTGACAAAAAATAATGCTGATCTATGATCATTTTAGGCTGCCATATTGATTTTGAGAAATTAGCTACGTGTAGTGTTAGTCATTCCAAATCCAAAAAACTAACATTTCTTCAGAAAACTGCCAAGGATGCTGTCATCCACTGTGGTTATTTTTCTCATACTGCCCATGGCTGCTGCACCTGTATTCACCCTCTGTATGAAACGCTCTGTAGGAGCACCTGTCTCTTTAAGCCTCCCTCCTGACAAAGCCCAGTCTGCTTTGATTGGCTAGATTGTTTTCTGGAATCTGCGCTTCGCTCTGCAGCCTACGCTGTTGTTTCCAAGGGGGTAAGCTTCTCCTCACAACACGTAGCTCCTATGTTGCCATTTTGATGCTAACAAGCACTCACCCCCCGTTAGCATGCCATTGACTGCCATTCATTTTGACGTCACTTTGACAGCGAATAATTTTACATCTGAAGCGTTTAAAGACTTTATTTGTCCATTGTTTATTTCTAAAGAAACACGACAATGTATAAAAGGCTCCATTACCTTGTATCTCATGTTATGGCTCCGTAGCAGACGTTTATAAAAATAGGCTAACGATTGTGTCATAATAGACAAATTATCGTATAGTACAGGAGAAGCTTGCAGGCAGTTTCGATTTACTTTAGCTGTTTAAGTTTAATTACTAATGTTAACTAGCATTTTAGTTAGCAATAATTAGCCTGTGCCCATGTTATCTCCTTACATACACCTACGCTCTCTGTCTCTGCAAGATTGGGAATGACTGAGAGTTCTCTTGGCACAGCTACCAGAAGGCTTACAACTTTCAGACAGGTTGCTCACGTCAACTGCGGTACGGCTGTGGATCCGCTCCGGAACGGCGGCGGAGTCAATAGGTTTCCATTAAAGTCAATGTGTGTATTTTCACTGACTGCGGAACGGCTGCGTTCCGACTCTGTCCCAGCTCCGGCGATCCGCAGCCCCCCGGAGCAGATATGCAGAGCTTCTATTTTTGCCGGACGCTGGAGAGCTCCGCAGCAATTCAACACAAAATAAAACATCCGGTTAATTTGCAAAATAAAATACACCGTGCTCACGGCGGATCATATTTCCCTGCACTACACCTTGAAAACGTCATAATAAGGGGCGAAGACAGGCCTGAAGTTGGAATGGAAACAAACTGTTGTTGGTTTTGTGGTTCTGTTTATAGAAAGTACATCCTGTTATATTGCGCGATTAAACGTGAATTTGCGAGATCTCGTGGGTCCTAGTGACTTAGGCTCTCAGTCATGGCCACAGCCGTTCCGCAACAAATACAGACCTGGTGGGTATTGAAGTTCTATAGTTGCATTGTTTTGGTTAAAAAAAGCATAACTACAATATAGAGCCAATATGGATACAAAATGTTGGGCTTGACTTGGTTGTCAAAAACCTAATGTATGAATTCTTAAACTGAGGGATCATCTGTTATTAAATATACTATATTCTTATCTTGTCACCTCTTCTTTAGCTACTTTTTAATAAAAGCTAGTGCACCACTTTTAAGTCAAGTTAGACATATTTGAATTCCATTTTTTTTTTTTTAAACCTTGGACAACTTATAATTCTCACCTCTAATTCTCTTCATGACAGAGAGTAAACTGACGTTGGAACTTATATTTAGCAGAAAGACTTTTGTCCTTTTCTGACAACTGACTCCTGAAGTCCCCTCAATTACCCTTCACTAAACGTGGATTTACAGAAAGACATTTGTCACAAAACTGCAAAAACATCCCTCTAGAGCCAAGGTATTTAGTGTGTTTTGCTAAATCTCCGTGCCACACCGCAGGATCCGTCTAGTAGTTTGAGGTGCATCACAATCAGCCTAATTGGACAGGTGTTTGCAAGCCATTATGATACTAAACCTCTGTGTCAGTAGAAGAGCCCCAAAACAGCACGATACCCCCAAAAACCTGCTGAAGGATAAGCCCTGAGGTTAAGATGGGAGCGACGGCATTTACGTGTCAGGGTTGAAAGAAATTAAGATAGTGGAGAGAGAGAGAAACACAGAGAGAAAGAGAGGAAGGGAGATTAAAAAAGAGCAGCACTCCCAGTGTGTGGTAAGCCACAGTCATCTCTTGTCAGCCACCCCTGGTGGGAGTATGTACCCCACACAGAGAAACAGAGACAGACATTAACACTCCACCTCAAACGACTCATTTACCCGAAGAAAAAAATATAGAAAATAGCAGTAAACTAACACTTGCACCTGTTTATAAGTGTATCCCATCAAAATATGTGATGCAAAATAGGTCTTTAAACTTAGCTGTACATTTGCAACTAAAAAAATGTCTTTATTATCGAATTTATAAATTGTTTAATCAAGTCAGTTTAAGGGCGCTGACAAACCAACCCGATTATCGGCCGTCGGACAGTCTGGCGAGGTCAGTGACTCGAGTCTGTTCGGTGTGTTCCGTGTGTTCCGTGCCGTCGTCCGTCGGAGGAGCTGTCGGCCTTTATTTTGGCCGACCCGACATGCTCAGTCGGAGACAGGGCAGTCGGGACTCACCCAGAAATGGCGAGCGGATGAGCCTCTCAAAATCTGACGAAAATCTTTTAAACTGACCTTTGTCGATCTGAAATGAAGACAGATTTAGCAACTGTATGGCCTATTTCTCGCTTAAAATGTTTTCAGAAACACGTTTCAGTGAACTATTTTAGTACAATATGAGATCGTATTCTGAACAAGCCGCCATGACAGTCTGGCTGTGAATTTCCAGAGAAAAAAAAGACCCACGTGACGCGTTCGTCCTATCAGCTGCCGGTTTTCATTTTCTGGGAAACAATACAGAGAAGCGCCGCCTGCTGCTATGGAGACGTAGTACGTTTCATGCACGCGCAGAGCGTACGCTCAAGTCGGCGTCGCCTCAGTGTGTTTTGAGGCATTTTTTTGGACCTCGGGGATCCCACTGATCAGTCCGACTGCCTTTTCTGCCGACGGTCAGCCGTCTGGTTTGTGTGTAACAGCTCTAAAAGAGACAAAAAAATGTTCCCAGAGCAAAGGTGATGTCTTCAAGTTGCTTGTTTTGTCTGTCCAACAGTCAAATATATCTAATTTAAAATTATATAAAAACTGAAGAAAGCAGTCAATACCCATATTTGTAAAACTGGAATTGTCATTTGATTTGTACTACTTAGTAGTTTACATAAGTACTACTTGACTTGGTTCCATCATTCAGTATGAATCTTTTTATTAATCAACAGAATGATGAATCACTGGCATTTAAAAACTGATTTATTAGAGCCTACAAGTGAAGTGCCGCCTGAAGTGTAGCCGTATTTTAACCGCAGGAACTTTTCCCCCTTAACTAGGAACCTTATAAGGAACTCATTGCGTTTCGACCGCAGGCACCAGGGTTTTAACCACCATTAAGTTATGTGGGCTTTATGTGTCCCCCTCTAAAAGTCCCTGATCAGAGGGTAGTACTTTCTAAATTTAAAAGAACCTTCAAGGTGGGTTTGTAGGGATGACCGTCGCCGATTGGTCAAACACACACACAGCACGGCTGCTTCAACTCAGCAGCCGCTTCATTCATGAAACGAGAAAGTACTCTCATCAATTTATGACCATTTCAGGACGATGGCTCCGTAGCAGACGTTTTTATAAAAACAGGCCAACGATTGTGTCATAACTCAATCGTCATAACTCAATTCTCTCATCAATTTATGACCATTTCAGGACGACGGGAGAACATTTCTCTTTGTTTGATAACATTAAAAGTAAATTTAGGTTTGGCTGTCAGCTTCCCGAATCATTTGGAAAAAGACAAAGAGAGAGCGCTTTGTTACAGTCATGCTAATAAAATTGAAATTGAGAGAGATCGCAAACCAGTGCCACTCTCAACTGCTGACTGCAGACGTGTGTCTCGGCGAACGAGAGAGATAAAGTGCAGAGGTGCTTCGAATGAGAGAACTAAAAGCTTATTTTCTGAAGGTTTCTCAGTGGTTACGATCTGAAGCACACTGAGACAAAATCTATTTTTTAAGTGTTTTTTAGATGAAATGGGCGAGCACACTGAGCTGCAGGCTGCAGAGTGCGTTTACCCCTGCGACCACCAACAGCCCTCATTCTGTCATGTTGCCTAATACATCAGCTGACTAATTTGCCAAAACACAGACAACAATGGGCTGAAGGAACCTTCTAGTTCCTATAAAATAGTTCTGGGGACATAAAAAGACCCCACAACCTTATGTTAAATATTCAACCTCAAGGGGTGAAAAGTCAAAGTGGAAGATATAAGTTCCCTCCGAGGAGGAGTAAACTGATCAGGAACACACTTACTTGCCTCTAAAAAGAGCTACACACATGCATACTGACACACACAATAACAGATATCTCCTCTTATTATTGGATGAGGCACACAAGCCTGGAGTGAGTCACTCAATGAATAGATCCTTATTGATTTCACCTAAACGACACACACTGTAGGGTCTGCCTCTCAACAACTCACTCATGCCACATCTCTCCTACAAACAACTAATCCCTACCATGAACACACACACACACACACACACACACACACACACACACACACACCTATCCTCACCACTCCAAGCTCTCCTAAATGACCTCATGAAGTAGGGTGAGGCTCTTCACACATCTAGCAACAGTGGTGAAAACATCCCCTCATTGATCGGTTGACGGCACCCAAAAGGTCAACAAGGCAGCGTTCTCAGTAGGCTGAATGGCCCAAATCAGGTCCTGTTGGCAACGATGAGCTAGTGAGAAACTCTCGGTACTTGAACGAGAGGAGCTAATAGCTGGTGAGTAATTACAAGCATTGGAGTGTCTTTTCTTCTTTCCATTTTGTCCTCCCCACAGTACACAGTCTCTGTGACTATATAGTACTGTCAAACCTTCAACCTGCTTTATATGAGAGTTTGTGGCAAGCAAATCAAGTCCAGAGGCAAATTTAGCATTGTTTTTTGAATGTGTAGACAGTTACCCATCAAAGGCCTGTTTGTGATAAAGGGAATCCATCTTTAAAACAATGTGAACCTCACAGTTACAGTCACAATTCCAGACTATCCAATCTTGGTCAAAAGCATACACTACCTGGTTTTGTGTATTTATGCATATGTATGTAGACAATGCTTGGATGCACATGTGTCTTGTGTGTGTGTAATTGAAATGTTTGGAGGCATAGAGTAAAAACCGTTTAAAATCTTCAGTATCTAGTCAAACAAAAGACGTAAAAAAAAGGCAGGAATATTAGTGCAGGAGAGTTTACAAAGTTGGCAATACAATTTGGCTGATGATTTGGGTATGGGTTAATGCTGGAAATTATCTAGAATATCACAGTAATCATGTGTTTGGGTCTTGGCAGATGGGTGTTGCCATCATATCATTTTCTACATGGATTGCATCACTGCTTTGCTATTATGTTCTTTTGCTTGGAAATCAACTCCAGTTGATTTTTTTTGTATAATGTCAATTAAGTTTTACACAACAAATGTAAATTTGAAACAAACTGTGTGAAGACATCTCTGATGAGTCCCACTGTGTATTCAGAGTATTGATCACTGACAATAAAACTTAGCCACCATGTACTATTTGAATCAAATATGTCAAATTCTTGGTGTTTCTGCCAATGGAACCTTTAGCCATTTCCTAAATGCTCTCTGCTGTTACTAAGTTTCTACCAAGAAAAAGAACCTTCTTTGCAGCGAATGCCAAAGGGGTTCTACATGACTTCACTGATTGTATTAGAAAAACATAAAGACGCTGATTCAAGAGGCTGGAAGCTATGGATATCTTACAGCTCTATCAGCTCATAATTGTCTGGATTTTCAGTGAAGGTAGTTTTAAAATCACTGTAATTATCAAATGAGGAATGTGTAATCACGGACCCTGCAAGCCACATTTGTTCAGGCTTTGGCAGATGAACATTTGACATCTAATTTTTTCATGGATTCAGATTTCATGGGTTCCCAGGATGTATTCATTTCTTTGTATGCGTGTGTGAGTACATGCCAGGGCATCTGTGCATTGTGTGTGTTTGCATGTATGTGTGTCACTAGGGTAATTAGGAATAGGAGGAAGGGAGAGATCAAAGCAGGCACTTTACACTCCGTTTCAGCTCTGATGTAAGTGTGTGTGTGTGTGTGTGTGTGTGTGTGTGTGTGTGTGTGTGTGTGTGTGTGTGTGTGTGTGCGCTGTGATGATCTCCTCCAAGCTTTGATGCTGTAAGCTCCGCCGGTTAATGTACTACGGATAAAAATACTACACCATGTAATCTGGCATTTATCCCTCGAGAGCAGAAGCCAAAAATGTGACACATGTCAAGAGGAAGGAGGTAAGGAAAGGGGAGAAGAAGAACAAGGGGGAGAAGAGGAGGAGTAATGGAGGTATGAGACTAAGAGTCTGCATTTCTTCTTCTTCTGCTTTAAGATGATTCAAAGATTGACAGATTCTTAACTGTGCAGAACATTTTCCATTAACTATTAGAATTAATTCAGCACAGTAAAACACAAAGCTAAGACGGATACCCAGTTCCTCAGAGATGCATTACAAGTGTGCTTGTAGAGTCTGTAGAGCGATAACAACACATCACAGACAGCAAAGAAGGAGATGGGCCCCCGAATTAAGTGACATGAACTTTATGTCTAAAAGAAGACATCCTCCCATTTTCACATTTTCCATCTAATGTTAATTGTGACAAGATATTGTCCAAGACAAGGTATGGCATTCGTTTTGCATACCAACCTCTATTCATATAATAGTTCCACAACCTATTTGTGAATAACAAGCTACCAAACATACTGTATTTTTAAAAGTTGCATCAGAGTGCTAAAATTAGGCAAAGAAACTTGCATTTTAAAAGACATTATTTCCACAGTCTTATGAAAACACTCGCATTCAGAAACACAAAGATATTGTCTACGTTTTCCTATCAAAATCACATTTACAAGCAATAGACCTCAATTGCCTATGTCTACCTTAAGTGATGGATGGTCAGCAGATGCTGTTTGGAACATTTGGGGTCTTAATGCAGCCTGATAAAACTAGCTCTGCATGTGTGAAGCAGCCACACTGTAACAACAAAGTGTGAAACCATCATGAACAGTTGAAGTACACCATGCTAGAGCATATGATGCTGAAAAGATGTATACGGGCTGTGTGGTGTAGACTGTATCCTATCGCTTATCGTGTCTTTGCCAGGTCTCTGAGTGCTACAGTTGTTTGGTAACTGCGTTTGAAATTCTAGATTTTGTTCACACTGGTTATAAAGAAACCAGTAAAATAATGTATGTGGGAGTTCCTTACCGGATAATACACAAAACACAAGGAAAAAACACTGTGTTGCAGGCTATATTTTACCTCAGATATAGAGCCTAGTAACTGTCAAACATTCCTAGTACCTACTCCAGGTTGGCCTTGCTCATTTTAAAGTAGGTGTACTTAAAGTAGACTACCCCAGCGCTGCACTGTGTAGGAAATATAGCCTAAATCAGATGACTGGTCAGAATAAGGAAAAGAAAACTTGTTCCAAACAGAAACTGTTCCAAACAGAAATGTCATTCCACGAAGACCATCAGAAGGTTATGCTATGCAGGGCTTCAGAGTAAGCTACAGTTCAACATAAACCAGTGGTCACTGAACAGAGAGACAGAGAAAGAATAAGCAATGCCACTAAAACAGTAAAAAAATAGGATCTGAGATGAGAAAGAAACGCACTGTACTTCACAGCACAGCACAACAGAAGAATGCAAATGGGATCAAATGATACTTCAGCAAAGAGAAGCCTATACAACAGGCTTATGTCAAAAACTGTATTATGACAGTTTGACAGCGTATTTACATCCACAGAAAGAGAATAAGGGAATGAGGACCATGACAAGTTGACAAATTTACACATAATAATAAAACATAACGTTAGGCCACAAGTCCACAGACACCTCGAGAGTATTTCTAGTTAGCAACACAGCAAGAGGCCAAATGAACCCATAAAATAATGTATACATGAATGGAGTTCCTTACCTCTTAGAAGTGGTGTTACTCTGGATAATCTTAGCAGCAGGATGTTCTTCTCAGATCGGTAAAATCCACCGTTCGAAGCCCACACTCAAAAGTCATATATACATATATATATATATATATATATATATATATATATATGTATATATATATATATACAGTGTATATACAGTATACAATATATATATTGTATACTGTATACTGTAGCGTTATAGCCTACAGTTGAGCTAGCACTGATGTTTTGTTTTCGGTCTTCCTGCATGGTGCCAGCTGAAGCGTCACAAATCCAGTCAGTTATAAAAACGTTCGCGTTTGTATGTTTTAATTTCTTCCTTCTTGTTTTGCGGTGTACTTTATTTATTTATTTATTTATTTGCTCCCCTCGTTATCTCAACCTCCATGATGACTTGCTAGCAACGTCCAACATGGCCCAACTCTGACCCCCGCATGACCATCGTGGCAAACTTTTGTTTTTGTAGCAACAACAAAAGAAACGCAGGTGTAATTCAACATTAATTATGGCTGCGTGGTATTAAAGGACCAACTACATTTAAGCTAGCCAAGAATGGAATGCAGCCTTAATTAACACATTACTTACACCTGTGCTATTTCTGCTATGACGTCAAAATGTCTGCTTTGATAAATTCTGTTAAGTCTATTAAAGCAATTATGACATGATTTCAAATTTCAAAATAACACTCAGTGTTTTATCATTTGCCCTGCATGTATTAATCTAAATTAATTACTGTAATGAATGTGTATTTATAATTTTAGCTTGGGGCTAATTCATTAAAACATTATCATTTATGATACATTTTTGATTTTGTTAATCCCAAAAGGGAATTTTATTGTAATTTAACAATTTAAAGAAATAATTTCACATGTTGATAAATATGCTTTGTAGCTGAGATTTAAATGAAAGATTATGTCTGTGGTTATGAAGCTACCACCAGCATTAGTCTAACTTAGCCTTACATTGGCACAAAGACTGGAAACACAGGGAAACAAGCAGACTGGCTCTGTCAAAAGGTAACACAATATACCTACTAGTACCTTTAAAACTCAATAATTAACATGTACAGCGGTTCTGTTCCAGGTTATTCTTTGACCAGTTGCCACACAACCAGCATATACTTTACTGGTCCTGGCCAAGAAATGATGCCAAGTTAAGTTAGCTTGTTGCTGATAGCTTTATAATAAGCACACAAGCACGTGAGTGGTGTCGATCTTCACATCTAACTCTCGGCAAGAAAGCAAATAAAAATATTTGCCAAAATGTAGAGCCTTTCCATTGTGCCAGGATTCCTGCTATATAAAATATTGTAGGCCTAGATGTCTTTTCGGGATGGAAGGATACGCAAAGAAACCCACACAAAAGTAAAATTGTAAAGAGACCACCTGAGCTCCACACAGAACAATCCTCATAAGCTTCAAAGCCAGAAGCTTCTTGATTTTACAGCAGCAGTAATCTGTAGCCATTGTGATTTCCAATGCAATGTTTGTCATTTCATTGTAGCAACACCTGAAAGAAAACAATCTCACTTGAACCCTTCAGAAACATTAAGCTATCCAAGCAAAGTAAATTATTTTTACAAATTTTTACTATTTTTTTTTTTTAATAATTTATATTTTACTATTATAATTAGAACTTTAAGTTCTATCTTTGCATACACAATAAAACATTTCATCTAACCTGAGAAAACCATTTTATCAATGTTATTTGTAGATATTGGCATATAGTCATCTGCAACTATTACATCAAATTCACAGTGAATGACAGTGTTGCTGAATATTCTAATTCAGCAGGGGAGAATGGGAGGACCACGTTTTAAAATGGTGGCAGGCAAATAAATGAGCAGGGAAGTCTACCTACCTGAGATATAAAGGACCTGCATTAATGAAGAGGGAAATGAGTGAACGAGTGTGTGAGTGAGCGAGACAGCTAGTGTGTGGGTGTTCGAGGTATAGTGTAAGTGTGTAACTGAGCGAACAAGTGAGGGAGAGTGAGCCTTTACAGAGCTACCTATCAGGGGTGGGAGAAGAAGATAGTTAGGCATGAAGACCATATGTCAGTGGGCCCTAATTGAGCGCTTCTCCTTCCTTCTCCACTTGCTACTGACATATCGCCCCAGGGCCTATTGGGAGAACGTAGAAAACGAGAGCGATGGATGATGAGGGGAGCAGAGGGTGGTGCTTGTCGTTTCTCCTTCCCTGGGTTCTCGCCCTCAGCCGTTGTGACTTCAGGCTGATGCTTCTCCAACTTTTGAAGAACTGAAGTTGCCAACTCAGCTTTCTCTTAAACACTGCAAATGGTTGTGGCCTGAAGGGCTAGAGTGGCAGAGTTGTGACCACAAAACTGCTCAATCAAATATCCTGGACAGGCTATGAAAACCTAGCCTGGTCCTACCAGACTCTCGTACATTTCATTTGTACAGAGTCTGGCCACTCTCCATTGACAAGTGTTAACTTTCTTGAAGGCGGGTACTTTGTTGAAGGTTAAAACTATTGGATCTGCCCAAGAGCCACTCTGGATCTGCCATAACCAATCGCTAACGTTTGGTCGTGACGTATGTCATGCATATGTGCAACAAGAGGGAAGACCGACAAGGCTTATATTTAGCATTAGCATCGCTAGTGTTAGTCAACTCCTTCACCACTAACGGAGCCAGCTGGAAAATCTAACTTTTCCCGAACCCCGTGGGGAGGAGGGCCACAACATCATGGCCACCAACAAAACTCAGCAAAGATTGTTCTTGCTCGGGCTTTAACTTCTGGATATTCGGCAGCGTTGCCACAATGGACCGAATGGCTTCGCTCGCATCCTTCTCCGCCGCCATTACGGAACTACAACTCTAGCGCACGGCCTCAACGTCATCGTTCTCAGCCACTCCCTCTGTTCGCTGATTGGACCGCCAAAAATTTGGCTGGAGAAAACCCAAGACTATACCGCGAACCCAGACGTAGTACTGAAGGGAAATGAAAATTGAGCGTAAGTACGTAGGAGGGCAGAGCCAGGCTAATGAAAAACAGGGGAGGAGAGTGAAAGAATATTCCTCTTGAGCAAGGCACTTAACCGGAAATTCTAGTAGAGTTGGTAATGGCAAAGATAATCCAAAAGGTTGTGTCTCTGCTTGAAATGTGTACCCCGCGTAACTAAGGGATATCAAGACAAATTTACCTCATTCACCCTCTAATAACAGTTGTCATTATATACAGTACCTTCTCCTTCTTGTGTGTCAAGTGGCCATTTCTGTTGTTATGGATGAGGTCTAATGTTCATGACTATATATTTCTTTGTGAGCTTTTTACTGATAAATACAGCCTTTGAGCCCAGTGTGTGTCCTGTTTAAGGTCACCAAAATAGACTTTGGTGCTTAATGCTTGCGTGTTGTTTGTTTGTAGTAAAAACATAGATTATACTCATGTTGGGTTATTTACCCAAACTAAAATAAAGTTTATTTTGACCCAGAGTTGAACACAACAAGCTCAAGTTTTATCTTAAAACTGTAATAAGCAGCAGATATTCTCAACAAAGAGACAAAGAAAGCTTTTAATTAATTTATTTGATCATTTTCATTTCAAATAACTTTCATACATTTCTATCATTTTGCGCCTATGGAATAAAAGCTTTGGAACACAAATGCTGAATACATCATAAAACCGATTTTGTCAGACCATTTGAGCAATGAGAAGCAGGTGAAGTGCAGAGTAAGGTTGAGAGGTGTGCACACATACACATTCACACACACACACACACACACACACACACACACACACACGCAAACTGCTTTGTTCCCCCGGGTAGACCATGGAGCCGTCAAAACCACTCTGATTCTGAATTAGCTCTGATTGGCTGTCATTGCAGTGTGTCCCACACAGCTGAGACCACTCAAAACCACACACACACACACACACACACACACACACACACACACACACACAAAAAACACACTTTTATGGTCTGGGCATCATGTTTCACCAAACTCATATGAAACATGATGAGTTTTGTAGGGCTGTTTTAAGAGCGGTATGAGTATAAATGTGCATGTGCGTGTGTGTGTGTGTGTGTGTGTGTGTGTGTGTGTGTGTGTGTGTATGCAATATATTCAAATTTTCAGATGGTGGGGGAGTGCGTTGTCCTGCCTTTTGCAAGCTTTGGATATTCTCTGAGGGTACTAGACCAAAACACTTTCATATTTTGACATTTTACACTACAAACATCTACAAAAATATGTTACATATACATATATTGTAAAATAATGCATTGTGTCTTTTCCATCATGGATCTGGTATTGCTATCTTTTCTCGGCACTCTCATGGGCTGCCATGTATGATTGAAAAGGCCAGAACTATTTACAATAATTTCAGAGTCAAATAGATTGAGTGTGAGAAAGTCTGGGTATTTGCAGAAATGATCTGCATGTATGTGTTGTACTGTGTTATTAAATTATCACACTACCCTGCACTGATTCACTAAATTCCACTCATATGGAACTAAAAAAACTACTAGTTGACAAAAGCCTGATTCAAACTGGGAAAATGGTTCTGTATCACCACTACAGAATTCATCCAAAAAAAAGCTTGGACCAACGGAGAGTAAAGGAAAGCCCTTGTTTGAACATCTACTCATCTATTTAATTAAGAATCTATACAGGTTTTCTAAAAATGCCACTCTGACACCACAAGCGTGCATGCTAAGTAAAATATGGGTCCAAAAACAGCAGACCTGCCCACCACCAAAGGGATTCCACAGTGCCAGCAAAGACTTGTGTGGCTAAATCAGCAGGGGTTTACCAGTCTTGCTAGCTCAGTTTGGGTTGGATTCCCATCCAACAAGCCTACTTCTCTGGTTACAAATGTGTCTCAGTAAGCATCATTCTTGTTCGGAAACTCAAGTTGGTGGGAGCAGCAAAAATAAGCAAAAGAGAAAGCGGGAGGAGGTGTAAAAAAGAAAAAGAAATTACATTTTTCAAACCAAAGCTGGATTCCATGCATCTAAAGAGGCCTCAGTATCAGGTTTCTCTACAAACCTACAAACAGCAGCACATTTATCCAAGAGTGTGCGGTTAAGAACAGAAAGCAGAAATGTTCTCAGAAAGAGACACACGTGCAGTTACATGCATAAACACACACATCAATGCAGTTGGGCATGCATGCATGTAGTGTGTGTGTGTGTGTGTGTGTGTGTGTGTGTGTGTGTGTGTGTGTGTGTGTGTGTGTGTGTGTGTGTGTGTGTGTGTGTGTGTGTGTGTGTGCTGGGGGATATGCAGGATCCTACTCATTGGCATGCCTATCTGTAATCTCAAAAAAAAAACTTGCCTTCTCCCCAGTGTGCCTCTTCTTTATCAGTGATGCATGACTACCCTCTAGTGGTTATATACAAGACTGCACTCATGATATCTGTAGGAACACTAAGCACACAGTAGTAGATACTAAGCGTTGTCCTCCCTAAAAATAACCCTATGTTTGCCCACTGGTGGTTTGGTCACACTACTTCTCAATACATCTGTTTGCACCAAACTTCTCACACTGATTTTTTTTTAGTAATTACCCATTTTACATCTTGTATGTACTCCAAATGAGTATTCTTTAACTTATAAAGTTCCTCCTCACCATCCTGTCTTTTAAACATCTACCACAAACCGCTAATATAATGTCTGAAGCTGGAAAATCACCCATATGTTTTGCTAGTTTTTAAAGAGTTTAAAAGTTCAGCTTTTATGGTTGTTATCAGAACATTTTTAGACAGAATTATGATTTAAGCATACATTTAACATCTTGGCTGGCACTTCAGGCTATATGCAGCCCTGAGAACTTGAGTTCAGTTGAGTGCCAACATCAACATATTAACCATTTATATCACATAACTGAAGCAGTAAGAAAACAAAAAAGAATCCCCATGGTGAACACGATGAACCATAGTAAATAGTTTAAACAGGCAAATAGGGGACAAAGGAACATCTCCATCAAATTCCTGGGAAAATGTAGAATGTGGGAACATTTGCTCATAT
This sequence comes from Sander vitreus, assembly GCF_031162955.1. Taxonomy (NCBI): domain Eukaryota; kingdom Metazoa; phylum Chordata; class Actinopteri; order Perciformes; family Percidae; genus Sander; species Sander vitreus. Next base: position 11,088,889 of record NC_135876.1, on the reverse strand, counting down.
TTTAAGCCTTCCTCCCAAAGCAGTGTCAAAAACACTGCTTAAACCCATGGCTTACATAAATAGAATTAACTGTTGGACAGAGTCTGTAATGTACACTTTATTAATCCCAAAAGGGGGATTTTTTTCACTCTGTTGTTATATATCTTCACACACACAGGCCGAAATACACACATGCACAAACAGGACCTCTAAACACATGCATTATGTTTGGAGAGATGTCAGAGCCTGCAGCAGTTGGGGGTTCGTGCCTTGCTTAAGGGCACCTCAGCAAACTGGCCAGTTTTTGACCAGTCCACATTCTGTACTTGTTCTGTGCAGGAACTTGAGCCAGTGACCCGCCGGTTCCCAAGCCAAGTCCCCAGGGACTGAGCTTTTGCTGCCCCATGGGTAGCATGGGAATACATTTTGAGCCCCATTTAGCATCAGCCAACCTTAATTTAACTTAATCTTAATTTGAAAAGGACACAACGTATACTGATAAGACAGTTAGGAATGATATGTCAGGACAGACTAGGTTTATCTTTATGGTGGTTAAGAAGAAAATCCTCATTGTTGCTCCTTAATTGCATGCTCTTTGTATAGAAAGGCACACAGACTGAAACGTAACTGTTTTTGTTACCAAAGCACACAAAAAACAGTCTGAAAAAACTCAGCACAGTGGTAGTAAACTTGCACAGACAACACCAGACTTCCTTACTTTCCACCACACAAGCCACCCTCACTAAATTGAACACAGAGCTCTTTCGAGAAGCACTTTTTTGAGCAAAGTCTACCCATGGGCACCAATTTTAGTTTAAAAACTAGTGTTTTTCATGTCTAAGTAACTGTCTAAGTAACTAAGCAAACAGCTGTGGACAAACCTTTTCAGGCAACATGTTGAAATAACATTAGCAACGTGAGCACCTCGGCTCAGCAGCTCTCTGATGTAAGAAAACGGCAAAATGATTGGCATATAACTACAGCCATCAACAGAAGTTGAGCGTATTGTTTTGCAGTTATGTATCTGACTTTGTTGCTGTTCAAGTTGTTGCATACATTTTCAACCAGTCTGTTATCCTGACAACCATTTCTTCTCACTCATATTATGTCCTTCCTTTTCTTTGGACTAAGCGTGTTCCTAAAACACTCATCCAACCGATTCCAAACAGCAGTACTTCATTTGTTTATGTTTTATTATAAGTTGAAATATGTTTATGCTTTGAAATGAATGTCGTCTCTATTTATCTGTTACGGTTGATATGGTCACATGACTTTAAGACTGGCTGCTTTGTTTTCAGTGGAAAGTTTGTGTACTGATGTCACATGAAGGCCATGGATCTCCATACAGCATTTGCTGTGTGCATGTTCTGACCGAAAAGCAGAGCACTATGTCTTTTGTAAATTGCTCAATCGAGTAATTATAAAATTGAGACAAAAAAACACAAAATTGTATTTATAAATAAATGTAAGGACATCATCATATCTCCCAGTTTAATACTATGAGAAATAGTACATCTGACCCATTTGACTGCAGTGGTTATTTTACTCACACTAAAACTGAAATTCTCCCTCGATGTCGCACAGCACCCTTCAGCTTACTCTCAGGGGCTGAATGTGTGAAACCTGCAAATTTGCATGCGAGAACTGAATGAGGATGCTGCGGTTTTCTATCAACCTATCTGTATAATGGCTGGGACTGGTTGTACACGTGAGATTAAAACATTTCAAAACTACTCACTATTATATGAATACAGCGCTAAACTGGAACAGCTTTTTATCTGTAAAGACTTAGTTCCTGATGCAAACAAAGGAAAGCTGGGTGTGGTCAGCGAAACTAACACCCTTCCCATATGCCTGCATCCAAGTAAGACTAGCTTCCTCATTTTGATGGCCCTTTCCTTACTGACCCTGCGATTGGTTCATCTGCACATAAATAGGAAGTCAACTGCAGTGTAGAATACTTATCAGTGACATTCCACAGGAGAGATTTACTGCAGATGGAAATACCCTAAATCCTGTTCCACTTTGTAAGGGACCACCCTTGCCCTGCAGCCTGCAGTGTTTTAAAGGTTTAGCCCTCCCAGGACGACTGTTTCTACAAGACAAATGGCAACAGATTGAATCTCAGGGACGTCTACGTGTTTCAAAGGGCAGGTGTGGATAAGTTTCAGTATCTGGGACGTAGCTCAGGTTTACTCGGACGGATCTGGCTAAGGAAGTCTGTCAGGGTTTTGAACTTCTGCTAAGTTCTTTGAGGACTTCTTGAAGGCTTGTGGGTAACCTGCTGGTCTGCCAAGTTTCATACGGGACACTCAGGACATTCAGCACCCTCAATCACCCACCACTAGAGGGCCCAGTCTGACAACATACAGGAAGTATTAGTTAAGTAATTATACTGTATTTTTTCACAGACCATTTAGCCAATAATTAAGTTTCTCTTGATACATTCCTTCTGTGTTTTTGTGTTTGTTTCATATAAATTAACACCAGTCTAAAAGTACATGGTAGATAATATACAAATTAAAGGAATTGTATAATAGTACTGTAGACATACTCAGACTCACAGTAATATACTTTCAATTGTCATTAGAGTCTGGGAAATATAAAAGGAAACAAATTGCAAAGAAAAGATTAATTATTAACAACAGGTGTTAGGCCCAACCTGATCAGCTGACGTGAACAAGGAAGCTACTCCCACGTAAAAAAAACCTGTTTGGTTGCTCTTTTGTTTAACCAACTTTGACTTGCAAAGAGGAATGCAGGTAGCAGAGCTGTACGAGAGCTGTAAGAGAGCTGTACAGTACTCAACTTAGGGCTAGCAAAAATGCTGAAAAAACTCTTTAGCTTCCTGGCTCTTTTTGCTTTTGCTAGTTTGGTATGTTTTCTTGTGGTTCTATTCTACAGCAAAGACAACACTTATCTTGTTTTTACAATGTCATATCGTATGGCAAACAACACACATTCCCAATTAATAAAAGAACTCGTTCCACCGGAGACTAAAGCCCAAAATGCCAGCCCAGAAGAGACACGGACGCCACCCAATACGAGCAAGACTTTGGGACCCTGCCCTGACACCCCTCCAAATCTTGTGGGTCCACTCCATGTGGAGTTTAATTTTAACCGGACTTTGGACGACGTGAGAAAGGAGGTTGGTTCTATTCTTCAGGAGGGTGGACGGTACAAGCCACCAGACTGTATTGCCCAACAAAAGGTAGGTGAATGTATGGAGAGACAAATGATTAAATGTACAGAATAATAACTGGAACCATTTACCATGATTTTAGATTAGTTTAGACATGTTTAAAGACGTGTCAAAATTTGAGTGAAGTATGTCATATACATATTTGTATAATGTGTAAAAATTATGATAACTAAATAGGAAAAAATGTGGAAGTCTCTGGTGTGTGGTATAGACAAAGCCAAAGGCAGAGATCTTCAACAGGGGTTCCCTGACCCCTAGGGGCTCCTCAGTGTTACTGCAGGGTGACTGCCAAATTATAGTCTGAACATTTATGAGTCTTTATTTCCAAAATTAAAATATGTCTGAAAGTGGCCAGGTTCGCTCAGTGGGTAGAGCGGGCACACCTCTTACTAAGAGGTTTATGCCTCGACGCAGAGGTCCAGGGTTCGAATACGACCTGTGACGATTTCCTGCATGTCTTCCCCCTCTCTCTCCCCCCTTTCTCACCCTAGCTGTCCTGTCGGAAGGCGGAAAAGCCCATAAAATAATCTTAAAAAAAAAAATAAGTCTGAAAATATACATTAACATGAATCCAACATATTGTCAAAAATAAATCGTCCTTGTCGTGAAAAACAAACATTTAATTCCCACATTAATGATAGGCTTACTATAGGGTGTAAAACTAAACTTCAGGATTCACTGTGTCTTCCATATGTATGTTTAACATTAAACATGATGTATAAATAATAATGATATCCATCCATCTATTTTCCTCCTGTTTAATTTGAAACTCAATTTCATACAATATATGTGGTAGTCATGCTCCGTCTCTCTTTCAGCTAAGGGGTCCTTGGCTTAAAAATGATGAAGACCCCTGCTATTAAACCTTTTATGATTTTGGGCAGTCCTAATCTTAAAATAAGTTTTTTGTATTTTTATCATTCAGTTTGTGCGTATTACATACATGTCCTTTATGGTTTTATTTTATTTTCTTTTTCTTTTTTTAATAAAATTAAAAAAAAACAAAAAAAAAACAGAGAGGATACTTACAGGGCACTTTAGTTACCATAAATTACTTAAAATAGTTTTCCTTCACCACATTCTACAATTTACTTACCTTTACCAGCAGAAAAAAATGACCAAAGTTTTAATGATTCTCTACATTAAGCAAACTTACTTATTTTTTCATGTTTAGGTGGCGATCATCATCGCATTCCGAAATCGGCATGAGCACCTGAAGCATTGGCTGTATTACCTCCATCCCATATTGATACGACAGCAGTTGGACTACAGAGTGTATATCATCAACCAGGATGGAGAGGGAGTGTTCAACCGGGCTAAACTGATGAACACAGGCTACGTCGAAGCACTGAAGGATTATGATTATGAGTGCTTTGTCTTCTCTGACATAGATCTGGTTCCTATGAATGACCGTAACCTCTATAGATGTTTTGACAATCCCAGACACTTGGCTGTGGCTATGGACAAATTTAACTTCCAATTACCCTATAACGGCTACTTTGGTGGGGTTTCTTCATTGTCTAAGGACCAATACTTGAAGATTAATGGCTTTCCGAACAGTTTCTGGGGCTGGGGTGGTGAGGACGACGATATCTATAACCGAATTCTTCACCGTGGAATGTCCATTTCTCGACCTGACTCGGTGACAGGAAAGTACAGGATGATCAAACATGAGAGAGACCTGCACAATGAGCCCAATCCAAAAAATCCTGGCAAATTAAGCCAAACCCGGTGGACCATGGATAAAGATGGCATTAATTCCCTTAAATACTCAGTCAAGGATATTGTGAGGGATAGACTGTACACTTTTATCACTGTGGATATTGAGGCTCCATCAAGCTGAATGCTCAACTGCTGTTGACTAATGATTCATGGATCTTCAGAACAGCCATTGTAATATATTTTTTTTTTTAAAAGATAATTTTTTTGGCCTTTATTTTGACAGGACAGCTGAAGACATGAAAGTGGAGAGAGAGGGGGAATGACATGCAGCAAAGGGCCGCAGGTCGGAGTCAAACCCCGGCCTGCTGCGTCGAGGAGTAAACCTCTATATATGGGCGCCCGCTCTACCAACTGAGCTATCTTGGCACGCAGCCGTTGTAATATTTCTATTGAACACATGTAACTGTGATGTTTTGGACAATTTTATCTAAAGGCTTAGGACCTTTTAGGAATCTGTAAGTTTGGAACTGGTGATTTTGTGTTCTTAAAATCTTTGTGAATCCACTCTATTCTTTATTTAACCAAGTTAACCAAGTGTGTTGGTGTAGGGTTATGTGTGTGTGTGTGTGTGTGTGTGTGTGTGTGTGTGTGTGTGTGTGTGTGTGTGTGTGTGTGTGTGTGTGTGTGTGTGCCCAAGTGCACTAAACAAATGTACTGAATGTAAGCTTTATGAATATAAAGTAAAGACATTGTTTCTCAGTTGCTTCGGCACTATCCTCAAACGACAATCATTAGGCTATTCCGTGAAATGTTTGCATCTCTACAGTAAGCCCTTATTGCTTTCACACACAATTCAAACTCTGTGATATATTCAGACAACACCAGCCAACAGTCTGTTCAAGAACACGGAAAGATGGTGGTTTGGACAGGTGGACACAAGAGACATCTTGGGGATTGTTACATCCAGTCGATTTTTGTGTATTGCAAGGACATATAATATCACATATGAAATGAATGAAACTGAGTCAGACTAAAATCTCTTTACCAGTTTAAAATGTCATGCTTTTGTATGTACATACTGGAAAGTGTAATGAAATAAAAAGGGGAAGATTTTGGTCTCAGTGATGCACAGGTTGATTTATCTTTATTTTTGGAAGAAGACGTTTTGTGATCTGTAACAATGTTTTAGAAAATGAGTTTAAGCAATCGGAAGAACTTTAATGAGATTTAGGGCCACTAGGGTCCAGCACTAAGCTTTGACCATGAGCATCAACACTAAATTAATCTTTTGGTGAGCACCCTCTGAATGAGTGACAAACTACTTATAAGTTATATGTTTGCTCAGTGAAATTGTGCATGCCAGCCAGAATATCACTAAGAGACATTATTTACCATACCATCTCTCTATATTCAGCGGATCTAGTGACAGTGGATAGACAGGAATGCTGGGAGAGAGATGGGGGATGACACGCAGCATATTGCCGCAGGTCGGACCTGAACCCGGGCCGCCGCAAAGGCCCCAGCACACATGGGGCGCACGCTCTCACTGGGTGAGCCAGAGGTCGCCCCGTCAGTTACAGGTTTGATCTTTACTGGGGTGTATGAGGTTTTGCAAGGTGGCAGGCTCCTGTTGTCTTCATATTAGATAACTTGTATTAGAAACATTTGTTGCTGTAACCAATGTGATAGCAGGAGAAGACTCCATGGAAGAGTGTCAGATTCGAGAGCAACACTCTTAAAGTAACATAAAAGCACACGTCTGAAAACATACAATGCTCAAAGTATTTTTATTTTTTTTTTTTTTCCAATTACTTTTATTTTCTAAAATAACTAAGACTTTGATCTATCTTTTAAATGTACAAAGTAGTTCCAGTCGCTGACTGCAGGTTATAGTTTGGAATTTACATGTCTGCCAAAACCGAACCTGTTTTAGGATGAAATACATCAAAGTCACTTTCAATGAGTGATTAAAAATACTCACGACCAATCTTGAACTGAAACATTTGGTAATTTTCACTTACTTTAGAGACTCGCGTAAGAATAAATGGGGTATTCAACTCTTCTCCCTTAGAGTCCCAACGAGCTAGAGTGACCTGTTTATGTACAAATCAATTCAAAACACGACAGCCTGGTTTACTGGTTTCGTTTCTCCCCCCACGCAGGTTCTCTTTCTCGTTACAGGTACAGCTGGAGGCCTCAGCTTTAGAGAAGTATGACCTGACAGGCCAGTCATGCAGAAGACGCTTAAGAGAGTATTTTACAGCCTAAAATGCAATACACTCACAAACACAACCATACATATGGAGTGTATCGCCCAGTCTGCCCAACCTAATGCATTTTTCAGCATTGTTGCTCAAGTAAATAAGAGGCAACACACACTTTGACGGGGGGACCAACTCATCTTAATTTTAAACTCATGATGTGAAACTGATGTGTATCTGGCAATTCCATTCAAATGTTCAATAGGTGAATTCATTTAGAAATATAGGATGCATACCAGTTGTGCGTCTCATAAAAGTGTCTGCACAAATTCAGTTAAGTGAAAATGTTAATTCAATATGGAGTGCTAAATTCAAGACATTGTACTGTGCATCAGACCATTAACTCGCTTCCCTGACCTTGTATCTTTAAAGGTAAATTTCAGTCATCACTCATCTTGTGATTCATAATTCAATTCATCTTCTAGTTTGCTGCTCACAAGGTCCCATTCAGTTTGGAACTTCATTAAACATCTTGTTTCCTGCCGCTTCATCACTTTAAAATCAGAATTTGTCATTTACTGGTGGACTAGTATAAACCAGATTGATACGTTTGACTGTCTGCAGGGCTAAAGCTTCACCCGACATCATGCTGTATTGTGTGCTCCTGTTTTTCATGGTGTGCCGAACACATCCGCCCATTCACAGAGTCAAAAGCGTGTCTGTTGACTGATACATTATTGACAAGCAAAAAAGATTGCACAACGTTGCCTGCCATGGCTTTCCATGAGGTTGCAGAGGTGGAGTGGAACCTTTACTTTGTCATACTTTACACTGGGAATTAATGTGTTTAGACAAGGTGTGCTAAAGGTCGGTGCACTGTTGAATGAAATCTCAATTACTGCATTTCTCCTCTCTTGTTGATGGTATATTAAAGGATGTGTGTCAGTAACTACAGTATATGTGCATGTGCATTTCAACATGTAGGTTAGCGTGTGTGTGTGTGTGTGTGTGTGTGTGTGTGTGTGTGTGTGTGTGTGTGTGTGTGTGTGTGTGTATAAATGTTTTACTGCACCAGTTCAACTCTAATCATCTCTCACACACTATGTCAGCAACCCCCCAAACACTTGCCCATCCTCCTTGCTGCCCAGCCCCCTCTTTTCATTGGTTGACCTAGTGGAGTTACTATGGGAACGACCATAGAGAGGCTGCCATGAGAAATGTGGGGTACAGCTTTTGAATGGTGCTTCAGGCTCCATCATACATGCACACATTTATCAGGGCAAGGACACCCAACCTACCATCATGATTTCATTTGTTTTGGAAATGGTATGACGTTGACTCTACTCTTTCCTACTAGTGTTTTTCTCCACCAGCATCTGTCATTTAATAGGTTGTTCTCTATAGAACAGATTATTTAATTGGTCTTTCTGAAAAGCTAAAATGTGTTGTTTTGGTTAATAGTATATATTATCTTCTACAAGATAAATGGTGATCAACTGTGCAGTGTAGTAAAAACACCTTATCATTTTAACCAATCCAATATATAATGATGATATCTCCTTAGTTTAAGTCATCAGCATGATAGTTTTGTTAAATTTCCAATAGTTTTACCAATTTAGCTTGGAACAAAAACAAAAAGAAATCTCAGTATCTTGTTTTAGCCCTTTAGAAAGACACACTTTAATGAAGACACCCAGATACTAGCTAGAAAATAGCTTTTATGTAACAACACACTGATAATTGGCAATAGGCTACACATTAACCATATGTATAAGCACTCATACCTTTTATATTATTAAAGACTATGTAAAGAAGAAACAGCACAGGCATAGTCTTGAAAATAAAAAGTTGAACTTATAAGCATTCAAATTCAACCTTGTTCCATTTAGTACACTCAGTTTTGCCACGTCAGCCTGGTATTGTAGCTGGTGGCTAATGTCAGCTAATGTTAGCAAACATTAGACAGGTATTGCTGTAACTGGCATTACTGAGTCAGTTTGCTGATTTCGTGACTCTTCTCTTCTCGTGTTACTATTACACTACATTCTAATCAAAAGTTGTATCGGCTAGCTAAAAGCGTTGTTTAATAGCACTTTATCCCAGACAAACCCTCACTAACACTAACCGTGAATCTTTTTCTCCCACTTTTTCTTTGCATCCCTTCCTCGTTCTCTCTCCTCAGTGTCTTGTATACAAACTAAATCCTCTCTATCGTGCACTTACCAATACCAGATTTATGCATCATAACCAAAACACACACACACACACACACACACACACACACACACACACACACACACACACACACATACACACACACACACACACATACATCACCCAGGCAGCAGATTAATGATGAGATCAGCCGACACACACACATGCGCGGGCACCAGCACGCACCATCCTCACTGCCAGCATCACTAGCTTTGATGTAGTGGGCTAGTACAAGTGAGTGTTATGGTCTTACGTAAGGCTTTTACATAAACCTCAGCGTGCAGAAACAGAGAGCTGGATAGAGAGGGAGGGGGGTTTTGCTGCACCATTACAAAGGGGATTCGCACTGCACCAAATCCTCCTTCCACTACACATCCATGCGCACCCACACCACAACAACAACATATAAGCTTTCTCGAGCAACATGTGTCTTCCTGGAAACAATGAGACGCTCCCTTTCATCTATATTCAGAACACACAGGTTCCATATCCACATGCATCAGCTGTCTGTCTTTGTCCTCACATTGGCTGTCTGTCCCTGTCTCTATGTATCTTTTCCCACTAGAGATTGACAGCAGACAATGACACATCCATGGGGCTTTCATCTGAGCAATCAATAAAATGTATTGATAACCTATTACACCCAAGCCAAGCAGACCTCTTTCCAAGTGTGACGCCACAACACAAATGCCACATGCTGCACATCAACAAAAGCTTCTCTGTTTCTCACCCTGTCTCCCACCATACCTACTCCTTGGGGATTTAAGCCACCAGGATGTGGGGGAGGAAAGATGGAGGAGGGGAGTTGATGAGATAGAGGCTCTATCTGGTTTGCTCTAATTATACAAGCACACAAAGCCTCTGACATTAAAGTGTATAGGTTCTTGTTTAAATGTGGTTACAAAAAGTCAGGAGCTCATCTATCAGCGCAAAGAGTTTTATTCATTAAATATGAAAAGTGGAAAGATTTCACACTGTGAACAGGGTAACATCAAAAAGGAAAACATAATGTGCTTTTCATCGCAGCAAATAACCAAATAAAGGCCCAGATTTGTAATCAGAAAGAAAAGAATGGCCTATTTGGTTGATGTCATTACTGTGTATAGGCCAGTGCAACATATCTGTCATGGTTGTGGTTTTCTGTTATAGTTTTTCCTGTTTTATTGTGTTAATTTATTCCCCATTTCCTGTTGTTTACTGTCTCTTGTGTTCTCTGTTGCGTTTTACCGTGTTTTCATCCTGTGCATGTTTTTTGCTTCAGTTTCCTGTTTTATTTTGTAGTCTGTTTCTCCCATGTCATGTCTTGTTTTACTTCCTGCCTTGTGTTTTCCCTCCATTGTGTGTATTTCTACTCCTTTTGTCTCGTTATTCCAGTGTATTTTGATGACTGGTCTTTTGTTTCTTCAACATTTTTTGGAAGTATTTTTGCCTGCTTACTTCAGGACTCTTTTTGTTGTATCCCTTTTTATTTATTAAATCCTCAAACTCAACACTGCCCTGTTGTCTGCATTTTTGGGTCCACCATTTCTCTAAATCCTGACAAGATCAAGGTCCTTTAAGGGTTCAATGTCAATTTTCACTGTTACACTTGGGGAACATTTTGAAACAAGTTCTATTTACACACCAAATTCCGACAGATGGGACATCAACCAAGGAGGACGCCATATCTGAACAAAACCTGTTACAATATGATGCATAATGACCCAGGTCATAGCTCCCTACTCACTCTTAATCTTAACATTAGTATCATTTGATAGTGTCATAATGTAAAATTATGATTTTTGGACTGGTCAACAATCCACAAGCATCACCATTGCTGTTTGAAGAAAATACTCTTTACTTTTATTTACTTTTTTAACCAGAAATGCTTCAAAGGTTTAGATTGTTGCCCATTTCAATTACCAAAAAGTTACCTTTAGTCACCATCCTTTTCCAACTAATCACTCTTTTGCAAAAAAAAGAGTAAATACAAGTGATTGCATATTAAATCTAGAGAGGGAAGAGCACAGTGTAGGCAGAGAAAACAATAAGTCACGTGAGCTTTCTCTTCCTCCCAAATGACCTATAGCCTGTCCTTTTTATCGGGTGAGAAGCACACTTACTGCAGACCTGGGATCAGGTTACCCCGTGGCCTGTCCTACACTACACTGTCAGGGGGCTGAAAAGATAACTGAACCCGGAGCAGTGTTGTGGATCAATCCTCACATTCTAAATGAGATGGAACACTATCATGAACTAGAATGACCCTTGGTGTCATTGGTACCTCTGTGGTTAGGATCAGAGAAATCTGGGATCTCTCAAATGTCTTTCCTACGAAAACCCCTTTCTTTACTGTAACTGAAGGGTAGGGACACTCTGCTCCCTGTAACTTGTCTCATTGAATTACATACAAAGGCCTTTTAGGACTGCAATACACCCCCTCATTCTTAAAACAAGTGGTGCTTTGCGAGGCTCGACACACTGTGCAGTAGTTTGTCTTCATTTTTCAGAGCACGGGGGACTTAGAAAACAGTAAACTCCACCATTTGTCTTGCCCCCACACAAGAGGGAGAAAGAGGAAAACAGACCAACACAGCTGACCGATGATCTACTATGATGTCAAGCTACATTCAGATTTGCATACAGCTGCAATGGTTACTAGACTGAAGTTGTACACTGTTTGTTACTACAACAGCTAGGAGAATAAGGGTAAAGGAGCTGATTCAGACCCCAAGTTTTGCTTTGTATTTTAAGATGTAATCAAGGTAATTACGTTTCTTTATCTTAAACCCTGATAGAATTGTTTGGGTTATAGTCTATTTAAAAAACACTTACAGGCATATTCTGGCTGTCTAAAACTGGCTTGTCATCCACTCACATCAGCCTGTATAATATGTTAGTAGAGAAGAACAGAAAGATCAGAAAGAAGAGCATTGGGAAGCTGGTGCAATCACAGTTTAAGATCCAAACAGTATGACGTAGGACGAAAGGAAGATACTATAAAAACAGTATGAAATCCAGTGAAGAAAAAGTACTAACTAGAAAAAGTGTGTCCTTAGAGAAAAAAGTCATCCAGTGTAGCTAAGAAGACAGTGCCAAATGTTGAACGGTGTTGTTCAGTATTAGATGATGTTCCCTGACCTTTGTGCCTTGAACTGTATGTGTGGCACTGCATGCGGAGAGGGAAAGGAAATGTTTGTGTGAATGTCTGATTTTGTACGTGTTTGTGTGTGTGTGTGTGTGTGTGTGTGTGTGTGTGTGTGTGTGTGTGTGTGTGTGTGTGTATTGAAGCATCAGTGCAAGGGATCCCTCCAGGTCGAGTATTACGATCATTTTGCAGGTTTCCTTGGTAATTCAACAGTTGTAAATCCCAGAGATAGACAGAATAGATTCTATGGATGTACTTCGGGTGATGCAGTGGGGTATACGTGAGATCCAGATGCAACAGGCTGAAGCCAAAAACCCACAAGATATTGTGCGGCCGTCTGCAGGGTAGCTTTGCCACATAGCTGCAAAGTAAGTAAGTAATAAAACCAGATCTCAGTGTTCAGTCGTATTTTTGCACATAGTTTAATAATCAGTGTGCGGTCAGAAGAAAACCATCTTCAAAAAGCAAAAAAAACACATACAACAACAAACAAAAAAGGTGGGTTATTCCAGGCTGTGGCTATTGTAGAGTCTGTTCATCAGAGGGTTTGAAATGAAGATTCCGTTGTTGCTTCTTTTACTTTGGCTCTAACATTAAAGGATTAGGAGGTAATTTGTTACAGATTAGACAAGATGACAAACTTTGATTAGATTAGGTCCGTGGGAGCAAATTATGTTATGCCATGTGAAGTTCCATAAGAAAAATGTAAAAGATAA